>NW_025956401.1:0-32585 GCF_023159225.1 Perognathus longimembris pacificus | reverse complement strand
AATTACCTTAACAAGCTCCAGCTGTTTTTATTCTCAGAAGGTTACTCCCTGATATACAGCTGCCTACCCCCTTCGTAAGTGCAGGTCCTAAATGAGCTTTTTTCTCTGTTCCCTCACCACAATCCAGATTCTTTTGGGGAAGTTACCAGTACAGTAACCATACCAGGAAGTACTTAATTTATTAAGCTACTGCTTTTCTTAATCTCAGTGGAGATATTTACTGATAAACAGCTACCTACGCAGCATGTTCATGTCGTTCCTAAATGAGCTTTTATCTCTCTCCCCTCACCACAAATCAGATTCTTCTGAGGAGTTCCCAGTACATTATCCTTTCCCCTGTGTAATTACCTTAACAAGCTCCAGCTGTTTTTATTCTCAGAAGGTTTACTCCCTGATATACTGCCTACCCCCTTCGTAAGTGCAGGTCCTAAATGAGCTTTTTTCTCTGTTCCCTCACCACAATCCAGATTCTTTTGGGGAGTTACCAGTACAGTAACCATACCAGGAAGTACTTAATTTATTAAGCTACTGCTTTTCTTAATCTCAGTGGAGATATTTACTGATAAACAGCTACGTAGCAGCATGTTCATGTCGTTCCTAATGAAGCTTTTATCTCTCTCCCCTCACAAAAATCAGATTCTTCTGAGGAGTTCCCAGTACATTATCCTTTCCCCTGTGTAATTACCTTAACAAGCTCCAGCTGTTTTTATTCTCAGAAGGTTTACTCCCTGATATACACAGCTGCCTACCCCCTTCGTAAGTGCAGGTCCTAAATGAGCTTTTTTCTCTGTTCCGTCACCACAATCCAGATTCTTTTGGGGAGTTACCAGTACAGTAACCATACCAGGAAGTACTTAATTTATTAAGCTACTGCTTTTCTTAATCTCAGTGGAGATATTTACTGATAAACAGCTACCTACGCAGCATGTTCATGTCGTTCCTAAATGAGCTTTTATCTCTCTCCCTCACCACAAATCAGATTCTTCTGAGGAGTTCCCAGTACATTATCCTTTCCCCTGTGTAATTACCTTACAAGCTCCAGCTGTTTTTATTCTCAGAAGGTTTACTCCCTGATATACAACTGCCTACCCCCTTCGTAAGTGCAGGTCCTAAATGAGCTTTTTTCTCTGTTCCCTCACCACAATCCAGATTCTTTTGGGGAGTTACCAGTACAGTAACCATACCAGGAAGTACTTAATTTATTAAGCTACTGCTTTTCTTAATCTCAGTGGAGATATTTACTGATAAACAGCTACCTACGCAGCATGTTCATGTCGTTCCTAAATGAGCTTTTATCTCTCTCCCCTCACCACAAATCAGATTCTTCTGAGGAGTTCCCAGTACATTATCCTTTCCCCTGTGTAATTACCTTAACAAGCTCCAGCTGTTTTTATTCTCAGAAGGTTTACTCCCTGATATACAGCTGCCTACCCCCTTCGTAAGTGCAGGTCCTAAATGAGCTTTTTTCTCTGTTCCCTCACCACAATCCAGATATCTTTGGGGAGTTACCAGTACAGTAACCATACCAGGAAGTACTTAATTTATTAAGCTACTGCTTTCTTAATCTCAGTGGAGATATTTACTGATAAACAGCTACCTACGCAGCATGTTCATGTCGTTCCTAAATGAGCTTTTATCTCTCTCCCCTCACCACAAATCAGATTCTTCTGAGGAGTTCCCAGTACATTATCCTTTCCCCTGTGTAATTACCTTAACAAGCTCCAGCTGTTTTTATTCTCAGAAGGTTTACTCCCTGATATACAGCTGCCTACCCCCTTCGTAAGTGCAGGTCCTATATGAGCTTTTTTCTCTGTTCCCTCACCACAATCCAGATTCTTTTGGGGAGTTACCAGTACAGTAACCATACCAGGAAGTACTTAATTTATTAAGCTACTGCTTTTCTTAATCTCAGTGGAGATATTTACTGATAAACAGCTACCTACGCAGCATGTTCATGTCGTTCCTAAATGAGCTTTTATCTCTCTCCCCTCACCACAAATCAGATTCTTCTGAGGAGTTCCCAGTACATTATCCTTTCCTCCTGTGTAATTACCTTAACAAGCTCCAGCTGTTTTTATTCTCAGAAGGTTTACTCCCTGATATACAGCTGCCTACCCCCTTCGTAAGTGCAGGTCCTAAATGAGCTTTTTTCTCTGTTCCCTCACCACAATCCAGATTCTTTTGGGGAGTTACCAGTACAGTAACCATACCAGGAAGTACTTAATTTATTAAGCTACTGCTTTTCTTAATCTCAGTGGAGATATTTACTGATAAACAGCTACGTAGCAGCATGTTCATGTCGTTCCTAAATGAGCTTTTATCTCTCTCCCCTCACCACAAATCAGATTCTTCTGAGGAGTTCCCAGTACATTATCCTTTCCCCTGTGTAATTACCTTAACAAGCTCCAGCTGTTTTTATTCTCAGAAGGTTTACTCCCTGATATACAGCTGCCTACCCCCTTCGTAAGTGCAGGTCCTAAATGAGCTTTTTTCTCTGTTCCCTCACCACAATCCAGATTCTTTTGGGGAGTTACCAGTACAGTAACCATACCAGGAAGTACTTAATTTATTAAGCTACTGCTTTTCTTAATCTCAGTGGAGATATTTACTGATAAACAGCTACCTACGCAGCATGTTCATGTCGTTCCTAAATGAGCTTTTATCTCTCTCCCTCACCACAAATCAGATTCTTCTGAGGAGTTCCCAGTACATTATCCTTTCCCCTGTGTAATTACCTTAACAAGCTCCAGCTGTTTTTATTCTCAGAAGGTTTACTCCCTGATATACAGCTGCCTACCCCCTTCGTAAGTGCAGGTCCTAAATGAGCTTTTTTCTCTGTTCCCTCACCACAATCCAGATTCTTTTGGGGAGTTACCAGTACAGTAACCATACCAGGAAGTACTTAATTTATTAAGCTACTGCTTTTCTTAATCTCAGTGGAGATATTTACTGATAAACAGCTACTACGCAGCATGTTCATGTCGTTCCTAAATGAGCTTTTATCTCTCTCCCCTCACCACAAATCAGATTCTTCTGAGGAGTTCCCAGTACATTATCCTTTCCCCTGTGTAATTACCTTAACAAGCTCCAGCTGTTTTTATTCTCAGAAGGTTTACTCCCTGATATACAGCTGCCTACCCCCTTCGTAAGTGCAGGTCCTAAATGAGCTTTTTTCTCTGTTCCCTCACCACAATCCAGATTCTTTTGGGGAGTTACCAGTACAGTAACCATACCAGGAAGTACTTAATTTATTAAGCTACTGCTTTTCTTAATCTCAGTGGAGATATTTACTGATAAACAGCTACCTACGCAGCATGTTCATGTCGTTCCTAAATGAGCTTTTATCTCTCTCCCCTCACCACAAATCAGATTCTTCTGAGGAGTTCCCAGTACATTATCCTTTCCCCTGTGTAATTACCTTAACAAGCTCCAGCTGTTTTTATTCTCAGAATGTTTACTCCCTGATATACAGCTGCCTACCCCCTTCGTAAGTGCAGGTCCTAAATGAGCTTTTTTCTCTGTTCCCTCACCACAATCCAGATTCTTTTGGGGAGTTACCAGTACAGTAACCATACCAGGAAGTACTTAATTTATTAAGCTACTGCTTTTCTTAATCTCAGTGGAGATATTTACTGATAAACAGCTACCTACGCAGCATGTTCATGTCGTTCCTAAATGAGCTTTTATCTCTCTCCCCTCACCACAAATCAGATTCTTCTGAGGAGTTCCCAGTACATTATCCTTTCCCCTGTGTAATTACCTTAACAGGCTCCAGCTGTTTTTATTCTCAGAAGGTTTACTCCCTGATATAGAGCTGCCTACCCCCTTCGTAAGTGCAGGTCCTAAATGAGCTTTTTTCTCTGTTCCCTCACCACAATCCAGATTCTTTTGGGGAGTTACCAGTACAGTAACCATACCAGGAAGTACTTAATTTATTAAGCTACTGCTTTCTTAATCTCAGTGGAGATATTTACTGATAAACAGCTACCTACGCAGCATGTTCATGTCGTTCCTAAATGAGCTTTTATCTCTCTCCCTCACCACAAATCAGATTCTTCTGAGGAGTTCCCAGTACATTATCCTTTCCCCTGTGTAATTACCTTAACAAGCTCCAGCTGTTTTTATTCTCAGAAGGTTTACTCCCTGATATACAGCTGCCTACCCCCTTCGTAAGTGCAGGTCCTAAATGAGCTTTTTTCTCTGTTCCCTCACCACAATCCAGATTCTTTTGGGGAGTTACCAGTACAGTAACCATACCAGGAAGTACTTAATTTATTAAGCTACTGCTTTTCTTAATCTCAGTGGAGATATTTACTGATAAACAGCTACCTACGCAGCATGTTCATGTCGTTCCTAAATGAGCTTTTATCTCTCTCCCCTCACCACAAATCAGATTCTTCTGAGGAGTTCCCAGTACATTATCCTTTCCCCTGTGTAATTACCTTAACAAGCTCTGGCAGTTTTATTCTCAGAAGGTTTACTCCCTGATTTACAGCTGACTACCCCCTTCGTAAGTGCACGTCCTAAATGAGCTTTTTTCTCTGTTCCCTCACCACAATCCAGATTCTTTTGGGGAGTTACCAGTACAGTAACCATACCAGGAAGTACTTAATTTATTAAGCTACTGCTTTTCTTAATCTCAGTGGAGATATTTACTGATAAACAGCTACCTACGCAGCATGTTCATGTCGTTCCTAAATGAGCTTTTATCTCTCTCCCCTCACCACAAATCAGATTCTTCTGAGGAGTTCCCAGTACATTATCCTTTCCCCTGTGTAATTACCTTAACAAGCTCCAGCTGTTTTTATTCTCAGAAGGTTTACTCCCTGATATACAGCTGCCTACCCCCTTCGTAAGTGCAGGTCCTAAATGAGCTTTTTTCTCTGTTCCCTCACCACAATCCAGATTCTTTTGGGGAGTTACCAGTACAGTAACCATACCAGGAAGTACTTAATTTATTAAGCTACTGCTTTTCTTAATCTCAGTGGAGATATTTACTGATAAACAGCTACCTACGCAGCATGTTCATGTCGTTCCTAAATGAGCTTTTATCTCTCTCCCCTCACCACAAATCAGATTCTTCTGAGGAGTTCCCAGTACATTATCCTTTCCCCTGTGTAATTACCTTAACAAGCTCCAGCTGTTTTTATTCTCAGAAGGTTTACTCCCTGATATACAGCTGCCTACCCCCTTCGTAAGTGCAGGTCCTAAATGAGCTTTTTTCTCTGTTCCCTCACCACAATCCAGATTCTTTTGGGGAGTTACCAGTACAGTAACCATACCAGGAAGTACTTAATTTATTAAGCTACTGCTTTTCTTAATCTCAGTGGAGATATTTACTGATAAACAGCTACCTACGCAGCATGTTCATGTCGTTCCTAAATGAGCTTTTATCTCTCTCCCCTCACCACAAATCAGATTCTTCTGAGGAGTTCCCAGTACATTATCCTTTCCCCTGTGTAATTACCTTAACAAGCTCCAGCTGTTTTTATTCTCAGAAGGTTTACTCCCTGATTACAGCTGCCTACCCCCTTCGTAAGTGCAGGTCCTAAATGAGCTTTTTTCTCTGTTCCCTCACCACAATCCAGATTCTTTTGGGGAGTTACCAGTACAGTAACCATACCAGGAAGTACTTAATTTATTAAGCTACTGCTTTTCTTAATCTCAGTGGAGATATTTACTGATAAACAGCTACTACGCAGCATGTTCATGTCGTTCCTAAATGAGCTTTTATGTCTCTCCCCTCACCACAAATCAGATTCTTCTGAGGAGTTCCCAGTACATTATCCTTTCCCCTGTGTAATTACCTTAATAAGCTCCAGCTGTTTTTATTCTCAGAAGGTTTACTCCCTGATATACAGCTGCCTACACCCTTCGTAAGTGCAGGTCCTAAATGAGCTTTTTTCTCTGTTCCCTCACCACAATCCAGATTCTTTTGGGGAGTTACCAGTACAGTAACCATACCAGGAAGTACTTAATTTATTAAGCTACTGCTTTTCTTAATCTCAGTGGAGATATTTACTGATAAACAGCTACCTACGCAGCATGTTCATGTCGTTCCTAAATGCGCTTTTATCTCTCTCCCCTCACCACAAATCAGATTCTTCTGAGGAGTTCCCAGTACATTATCCTTTCCCCTGTGTAATTACCTTAACAAGCTCCAGCTGTTTTTATTCTCAGAAGGTTACTCCCTGATATGCAGACTGCCTACCCTCTTCGTAAGTGCAGGTCCTAAATGAGCTTTTTTCTCTGTTCCCTCACCACAATCCAGATTTTTTGGGGAGTTACCAGTACAGTAACCATACCAGGAAGTACTTAATTTATTAAGCTACTGCTTTTCTTAATCTCAGTGGACATATTTACTGATAAACAGCTACCTACGCAGCATGTTCATGTCGTTCCTAAATGAGCTTTTATCTCTCTCCCCTCACCACAAATCAGATTCTTCTGAGGAGTTCCCAGTACATTATCCTTTCCCCTGTGTAATTACCTTAACAAGCTCCAGCTGTTTTTATTCTCAGAAGGTTTACTCCCTGATATACAGCTGCCTACCCCCTTCGTAAGTGCAGGTCCTAAATGAGCTTTTTCTCTGTTCCCTCACCACAATCCAGATTTTTTGGGGAGTTACCAGTACAGTAACCATACCAGGAAGTACTTAATTTATTAAGCTACTGCTTTTCTTAATCTCAGTGGAGATATTTACTGATAAACAGCTACCTTCGCAGCACGTTCATGTCGTTCCTAAATGAGCTTTTATCTCTCTCCCCTCACCACAAATCAGATTCTTCTGAGGAGTTCCCAACACATTATCCTTTCCCCTGTGTAATTACCTTAACAAGCTCCAGCTGTTTTTACTCTCAGAAGTTTTACTCCCTGATATACAGCTGCCTACCCCCTTCGTAAGTGCAGGTCCTAAATGAGCTTTTTTCTCTATTCCCTCACCACAATCCAGATTCTTTTGGGGAGTTACCACTACAGTAACCATACCAGGAAGTACTTAATTTATTAAGCTACTGCTTTTCTTAATCTCAGTGGAGATATTTACTGATAAACAGCTACCTACGGAGCATGTTCATGTCGTTCCTAAATGAGCTTTTATCTCTCTCCCCTCACCACAAATCAGATTCTTCTGAGGAGTTCCCAGTACATTATCCTTTCCCCTGTGTAATTACCTTAATAAGCTCCAGCTGTTTTTCTTCTCAGAAGTTTTGTTCTCTGATATACAGCTGCCTACCCCCTTCGTAAGTGCAGGTCCTAAATGAGCTTTTTTCTCTGTTCCCTCACCACAATCCAGATTCTTTTGAGGAGTTATCAGTATAGTAACCATACCAGGAAGTACTTAATTTATTAAGCTACTGCTTTTCTTAATCTCAGTGGAGATATTTACTGATAAACAGCTACCTACGGAGCATGTTCATGTCGTTCCTAAATGAGCTTTTATCTCTCTCCCCTCACCACAAATCAGATTCTTCTGAGGAGTTCCCAGTACATTATCCTTTCCCTGTGTAATTACCTTAACAACCTCCAGCTGATTTTATTCTCAGAAGGTTTACTCCCTGATAAACAGCTGCCTACCCCCTTCGCAAGTGCAGGTCCTAAATGAGCTTACTTCTCTGTTCCCTCACCACAATCCAGATTCTTTTGGGGAGTTACCAGTACAGTAACCATCCCAGGAAGTACTTAATTTATTAAGCTACTGCTTTTCTTAATCTCAGTGGAGATATTTACTGATAAACAGCTACCTACGCAGCATGTTCATGTAGTTCCTAAATGAGCTTTTATCTCTCTCCCCTCACAACAAATCAGATTCTACTGAGGAGTTCCCAGTACATTATCCTTTCCCCGGTGTAATTACCTTAACAAGCTCCAGCTGTTTTTATTCTCAGAAGGTTTACTCCCTGATATACAGATGCCTACCCCCTTCGTAAGTGCAGGTCCTAAATGAGCTTTTTTCTCTGTTCCCTCACCACAATCCAGATTCTTTGGGGGAGTTACCAGTACAGTAACCGTACCAGGAAGTACTTAATTTATTAAGCTACTGCTTTTCTTAATCTCAGTGGAGATATTTACTGATAAACCGCTACCTACGCAGCATGTTCATGTCGTTCCTAAATGAGCTTTTATCTCTCTCCCCTCACCAAAAATCAGATTCTTCTGAGGAGTTCCCAGTACATTAACCTTTCCCCTGTGTAATTACCTTAACAAGCTCCAGCTGTTTTTATTCTCAGAAGGTTTACTCCCTGATATATAGCTGCCTAACCCCTTCGTAAGTGCAGGTCCTAAATGAGCTTTTTTCTCTGTTCCCTCACCACAATCCAGATTCTTTTGGGGAGTTACCAGTACAGTAACCATACCAGGAAGTACTTAATTTATTAAGCTACTGCTTTTCTTGATCTCAGTGGAGATATTTACTGATAAACAGCTACCTTCGCAGCACGTTCATGTCGTTCCTAAATGAGCTTTTATCTCTCTCCCCTCACCACAAATCCGATTCTTCTGAGGAGTTCCCACTACATTATCCTTTCCCCTGTGTAATTACCTTACCAAGCTCCAGCTGTTTTTATTCTCAGAAGGTTTACTCCCTGATATACAGCTGCCTACCCCCTTCGTAAGTGCAGGTCCTAAATGAGCTTTTTTCTCTGTTCCCTCACCACAATCCAGATTCTTTTGGGGAGTTACCAGTACAGTAACCAAACCAGGAAGTACTTAATTTATTAAGCTACTGCTTTTCTTAATCTCAGTGGAGCTATTTACTGATAAACAGCTACCTACGCAGCATATTCATGTCGTTCCTAAATGAGCTTTTATCTCTCTCCCCTCACCACAAATCAGATTCTTCTGAGGAGTTCCCAGTACATTATCCTTTCCCCTGTGTAATTACCTTAACAAGCTCCAGCTGTTTTTATTCTCAGATGGTTTACTCCCTGATATACAGCTGCCTACCCCCTTCATAAGGGCAGGTCCTAAATGAGCTTTTTTCTCTGTTCCCTCACCACAATCCAGATTATTTTGGGGAGTTACCAGTACAGTAACCATACCAGGAAGTACTTAATTTATTAAGCTACTGCTTTTCTTAATCTCAGTGGAGATATTTACTGATAAACAGCTACCTATGCAGCATGTTCATGTCGTTCCTAAATGAGCTTTTTTCTCTCTCCCCTCACCACAAATCAGATTCTTCTGAGGAGTTCCCAGTACATTATCCTTTCCCCTGTGTAATTACCTTAACAAGCTCCAGCTGTTTTTATTCTCAGAAGGTTTACTCCCTGATATACAGCTGCCTACCCCCTTCGTAAGTGCAGGTCCTAAATGAGCTTTTTTCTCTGTTCCCTCACCACAATCCAGATTCTTTTGGGGAGTTACCAGTACAGTAATCATACCAGGAAGTACTTAATTTATTAAGCTACTGCTTTTCTTAATCTCAGTTGAGATATTTACTGATAAACAGCTACCTACGCAGCATGTTCATGTCGTTCCTAAATGAGCTTTTATCTCTCTCCCCTCACCACAAATCAGATTCTTCTGAGGAGTTCCCAGTACATTATCCTTTCCCCTATGTAATTACCTTAACAAGCTCCAGCTGTTTTTATTCTCAGAAGGTTTACTCCCTGATATACAGCTGCCTACCCCCTTCGTAAGTGCAGGTCCTAAATGAGCTTTTTTCTCTGTTCCCTCACCACAATCCAGATTCTTTTGGGGAGTTACTAGTACAGTAACCATACCAGGAAGTACTTAATTTATTAAGCTACTGCTTTCCTTAATCTCAGTGGAGATATTTACTGATAAACAGCTACCTACGCAGCATGTTCATGTCGTTCCTAAATGAGCTTTTATCTCTCTCCCCTCACCACAAATCAGATTCTTCTGAGGAGTTCCCAGTACATTATCCTTTCCCCTGTGTAATTACCTTAACAAGCTCAGCTGTTTTTATTCTCAGAAGGTTTACTCACTGATATAGAGCTGCCTACCCCCTTCGTAAGTGCAGGTCCTAAATGAGCTTTTTTCTCTGTTCCTTCACCACAATCCAGATTCTTTTGGGGAGTTTCCAGTACAGTAACCATACCAGGAAGTACTTAATTTATTAAGCTACTGCTTTTCTTAATCTCAGTGGAGATATTTACTGATAAATAGCTACCTACGCAGCATGTTCATGTCGTTCCTAAATGAGCTTTTATCTCTCTCCCCTCACCATAAATCAGATTCTTCTAAGGAGTTCCCAGTACATTATCCTTTCCCCTGTGTAATTACCTTAACAAGCTCCAGCTGTTTTTATTCTCAGAAGGTTTACTCCCTGATATACAGCTGCCTACCCCCTTCGTAAGTGCAGATCCTAAATGAGCTTTTTTCTCTGTTCCCTCACCACAATCCATATTCTTCTGGGGAGTTACCAGTACAGTAACTATACCAGGAAGTACTTAATTTATTAAGCTACTGCAATTCTTAATCTCAGTGGAGATATTTACTGATAAACAGCTACCTACGCAGCATGTTCATGTCGTTCCTAAATGAGCTTTTATCTCTCTCCCCTCACCACAAATCAGATTCTTCTGAGAAGTTCCCAGTACATTATCCTTTCCCCTGTGTAATTACCTTAACAAGCTCCAGCTGTTTTTATTCTCAGAAAGTTTACTCCCTGATATACAGCTGCCTACCCCCTTCGTAAGTGCAGGTCCAACATTAGCTTTTTTCTCCGTTCCCTCACCACAATCCAGATTCTTTTGGGGAGTTACCAGTACAGTAACCATACCAGGAAGTATTTAATTTATTAAGCTACTGCTTTTTTTAATCTCAGTTGAGAAATTTACTGATAAACAGCTACCTACGCAGCATGTTCATGTCGTTCCTAAATGAGATTTTATCTCTCTACCCGCACCACAAATCAGATTCTTCTGAGGAGTTCCCAGTACATTATCCTTTCCCCTGTGTAATTACCTTAACAAGCTCCAGCTGTTTTTATTCTCAGAAGGTTTACTCCCTGATATACAGCTGCCTACCCCCTTCGTAAGTGCAGGTACTAAATGAGCTTTTTTCTCTGTTCCCTCACCACAATCCAGATTCTTTTGGGGAGTTACCAGTACAGTAACCATACCAGGAATTACTTAATTTATTAAGCTACTGCTTTTCTTATTCTCAGTGGAGATATTTACTGATAAACAACTACCTACGCAGCATGGTCCTGTGGTTCTTAAATGAGCTTTTTCTCTCTCCCCTCAGCATAAATCAGATTCTTCTGAGGAGTTCCCAGTACATTATCCTTTCCCCTGTGTAATTACCTTAACAAGCTCCAGCTGTTTTTATTCTCAGAAGGTTTACTCCCTGATATACAGCTGCCTACCCCCTTCGTAAATGCAGGTCTTAAATGAGCTTTTTTCTCTGTTCCCTCACCACAATCCAGATTCTTTTGGGGAGTTACCAGTACAGTAAGCATACCAGGAAGTACTTAATTTATTAAGCTACTGCTTTTCTTAATCTCAGTGGAGATATTTACTGATAAACAGCTACCTACACAGCACGTTCATGTCGTTCCTAAATGAGCTTTTATCTCTCTCCCCTCACCACAAATCAGATTCTTCTGAGGAGTTCCCAGTACATTATCCTTTCCCCTGTGTAATTACCTTAAGAAGCTCTGGCAGTTTCTATTCTCAGAAGGTTTACTCCCTGATTTACAGCTGACTACCCCCTTCGTAAGTGCACGTCCTAAATGAGCTTTTTTCTCTGTTCCCTCACCACAATGCAGATTCTTTTGGGGAGTTACCAGTACAGTAACCATACCAGGAAGTACTTAATTTATTAAGCTACTGCTTTTCTTAATCTCAGTGGAGATATTTACTGATAAACAGCTACCTACGCAGCATGTTCATGTCCTTCCTAAATGCGCTTTTATCTCTCTCCCCTCACCACAAATCAGATTCTTCTGAGGAGTTCCCAGTACATTATCCTTTCCCCTGTGTAATTAACTTAACAAGCTCCAGCTGTTTTTATTCTCAGAAGGTTTACTCCCTGATATGCAGATGCCTACCCTCTTCGTAAGTGCAGGTCCTAAATGAGCTTTTTTCTCTGTTCCCTCACCACAATCCAGATTTTTTTGGGGAGTTACCAGTACAGTATCCATACCAGGAAGTACTTAATTTATTAAGCTACTGCTTTTCTTAATCTCAGTGGACATATTTACTAATAAACAGCTACGTATGCAGCATGTACATGTCGTTCTTAATAAGCTTTTATCTCTCTCCCCTCACCACAAATCAGATTCTTCTGAGGAGTTCCCAGTACATTATCCTTTCCCCTGAGTAATTACCTTAACAAGCTCCAGCTGTTTTTATTCTCAGAAGGTTTACTCCCTGATAAACCGCTGCCTACCCCCTTCGTAAGTGCAGGTCCTAAATGAGCTTTTCTCTCTGTTCCGTCATCACAATCCAGATTCTTTTGGGGAGTTACCAGTACAGTAACCATACCAGGATGTACTTAATTTATTAAGCTACTGCTTTTCTTAATCTCAGTGGAGATATTTACTGATAAACCGCTACCTACGCAGCATGTTCATGTCGTTCCTAAATGAGCTTTTATCTCTCTCCCCTCACCAAAAATCAGATTCTTCTGAGGAGTTCCCAGTACATTAACCTTTCCCCTGTGTAATTACCTTAACAAGCTCCAGCTGTTTTTATTCTCAGAAGGTTTACTCCCTGATATATAGCTGCCTAACCCCTTCGTAAGTGCAGGTCCTAAATGAGCTTTTTTCTCTGTTCCCTCACCACAATCCAGATTCTTTTGGGGAGTTACCAGTACAGTAACCATACCAGGAAGTACTTAATTTATTAAGCTACTGCTTTTCTTGATCTCAGTGGAGATATTTACTGATAAACAGCTACCTTCGCAGCACGTTCATGTCGTTCCTAAATGAGCTTTTATCTCTCTCCCCTCACCACAAATCCGATTCTTCTGAGGAGTTCCCACTACATTATCCTTTCCCCTGTGTAATTACCTTACCAAGCTCCAGCTGTTTTTATTCTCAGAAGGTTTACTCCCTGATATACAGCTGCCTACCCCCTTCGTAAGTGCAGGTCCTAAATGAGCTTTTTTCTCTGTTCCCTCACCACAATCCAGATTCTTTTGGGGAGTTACCAGTACAGTAACCAAACCAGGAAGTACTTAATTTATTAAGCTACTGCTTTTCTTAATCTCAGTGGAGCTATTTACTGATAAACAGCTACCTACGCAGCATATTCATGTCGTTCCTAAATGAGCTTTTATCTCTCTCCCCTCACCACAAATCAGATTCTTCTGAGGAGTTCCCAGTACATTATCCTTTCCCCTGTGTAATTACCTTAACAAGCTCCAGCTGTTTTTATTCTCAGATGGTTTACTCCCTGATATACAGCTGCCTACCCCCTTCATAAGGGCAGGTCCTAAATGAGCTTTTTTCTCTGTTCCCTCACCACAATCCAGATTATTTTGGGGAGTTACCAGTACAGTAACCATACCAGGAAGTACTTAATTTATTAAGCTACTGCTTTTCTTAATCTCAGTGGAGATATTTACTGATAAACAGCTACCTATGCAGCATGTTCATGTCGTTCCTAAATGAGCTTTTATCTCTCTCCCCTCACCACAAATCAGATTCTTCTGAGGAGTTCCCAGTACATTATCCTTTCCCCTGTGTAATTACCTTAACAAGCTCCAGCTGTTTTTATTCTCAGAAGGTTTACTCCCTGATATACAGCTGCCTACCCCCTTCGTAAGTGCAGGTCCTAAATGAGCTTTTTTCTCTGTTCCCTCACCACAATCCAGATTCTTTTGGGGAGTTACCAGTACAGTAATCATACCAGGAAGTACTTAATTTATTAAGCTACTGCTTTTCTTAATCTCAGTTGAGATATTTACTGATAAACAGCTACCTACGCAGCATGTTCATGTCGTTCCTAAATGAGCTTTTATCTCTCTCCCCTCACCACAAATCAGATTCTTCTGAGGAGTTCCCAGTACATTATCCTTTCCCCTATGTAATTACCTTAACAAGCTCCAGCTGTTTTTATTCTCAGAAGGTTTACTCCCTGATATACAGCTGCCTACCCCCTTCGTAAGTGCAGGTCCTAAATGAGCTTTTTTCTCTGTTCCCTCACCACAATCCAGATTCTTTTGGGGAGTTACTAGTACAGTAACCATACCAGGAAGTACTTAATTTATTAAGCTACTGCTTTCCTTAATCTCAGTGGAGATATTTACTGATAAACAGCTACCTACGCAGCATGTTCATGTCGTTCCTAAATGAGCTTTTATCTCTCTCCCCTCACCACAAATCAGATTCTTCTGAGGAGTTCCCAGTACATTATCCTTTCCCCTGTGTAATTACCTTAACAAGCTCCAGCTGTTTTTATTCTCAGAAGGTTTACTCACTGATATAGAGCTGCCTACCCCCTTCGTAAGTGCAGGTCCTAAATGAGCTTTTTTCTCTGTTCCTTCACCACAATCCAGATTCTTTTGGGGAGTTTCCAGTACAGTAACCATACCAGGAAGTACTTAATTTATTAAGCTACTGCTTTTCTTAATCTCAGTGGAGATATTTACTGATAAATAGCTACCTACGCAGCATGTTCATGTCGTTCCTAAATGAGCTTTTAGCTCTCTCCCCTCACCATAAATCAGATTCTTCTAAGGAGTTCCCAGTACATTATCCTTTCCCCTGTGTAATTACCTTAACAAGCTCCAGCTGTTTTTATTCTCAGAAGGTTTACTCCCTGATATACAGCTGCCTACCACCTTCGTAAGTGCAGGTCCTAAATGAGCTTTTTTCTCTGTTCCCTCACCACAATCCAGATTCTTTTGGGGAGTTACCAGTACACTACCCATACCAGGAAGTACTTAATTTATTAAGATACTGCTTTTCTTAATCTCAGTGTAGATATTTACTGATAAACAGCTACCTACGCAGCATGTTCATGTCGTTCCTAGGTGAGCTTTTATCTCTCTCCCCTCACCACAAATCAGATTCTTCTGAGGAGTTCCCAGTACATTATCCTTTCCCCTGTGTAATTACCTTAACAAGCTCCAGCTGTTTTTATTCTCAGAAGGTTTACTCCCTGATATACAGCTGCCTTCGCCCTTCCTAAGTGAAGGTCCTAAATGAGCTTTTTTCTCTGTTCCCAAACCACAATCCAGATTCTTTTGGGGAGTTACCAGTACAGTAACCATACCAGGAAGTACTTAATTTATTAAGCTACTGCTTTTCTTAATCTCAGTGGAGATATTTACTGATAAACAGCTACGTACGCAGCATGTTCATGTCGTTCCTAAATGAGCTTTTATCTCTCTCCCCTCACCACAAATCAGATTCTTCTGAGGAGTTCCCAGTACATTATCCTTTCCCCTGTGTAATTACCTTAACAAGCTCCAGCTGTATTTATTCTCAGAAGGTTTACTCATTGATATACACCTACCTACCTCCTTCATAAGTGCAGGTCCTAAATGAGCTTTTTTCTCTGTTCCCTCACCACAATCCAGATTCTTTTGGGGAGTTACCAGTACAGTAACCATACCAGGAAGTACTTAATTTATTAAGCTACTGCTTTTCGTAATCTCAGTGGAGATATTTACAGATAAACAGCTACCTACGCAGCAAGTTCATTTCGTTCCTAATGAGCTTTTATATCTATCCCCTCACCACGAATCAGATTCTTCTGAGGAGTTCCCAGTATATTATCCTTTCCCCTGTGTAATTACCTTAACAAGCTCCAGCTGTTTTTATTCTCAGAAGGTTTACTCCCTGATATACAGCTGCCTATCCCCTTCGTAAGTGCAGGTCCTAAATGAGCTTTTTTCTCTGTTCCATCCCCACAATCCAGATTCTTTTGGGGAGTTACCAGTGCAGTATCCATAGCAGGAAGTACTTAATTTATTAAGCTACTGCTTTGCTTAATCTCAGTGGAAATATTTACTGATAAACAGCTACGTATGAAGCATGTTCATGTCGTTCCTAAATGAGCTTTTATCTCTCTCCCCTCACCACAAATCAGATTCTTCTGAGGAGTTCCCAGTACATTATCCTTTCCACTGTGTAATTACCTTAACAAGGTCCAGCTGTTTTTATTATCAGAAGCGATACTCCGTGATATACAGCTGCCTACCCCCTTCGTAAGTGCAGGTCCTAAATGAGCTTTTTTCTCTGTTCCCTCACCACAATCCAGATTCTTTTGGGGAGTTCCAGTACAGTAACCATACCAGGAAGTACTTCATTTATTAAGCTACTGCTTTTCTTAATCTCAGTGGAGATATTTACTGATAAACAGGTACCTACGCAGCATGTTCATGTCGTTCTTAAATGAGCTTTTATCTCTCTCCCCTCACCACAAATCAGATTCTTCTGAGGAGTTCCCAGTACATTATCCTTTCCCTTGAGTAATTACCTTAACAAGCTCCAGCTGTTTTTATTCTCAGAAGGTTTACTCCCTGATATACAGCTGTCTACCCCTTCGTAAGTGCAGGTCCTAAATGAGCTTTTCTCTCTGTTCCGTCACCACAATCCAGATTCTTTTGGGGAGTTACCAGTACAGTAACCATACCAGGAAGTACTTAATTTATTAAGCTACTGCTTTTCTTAATCTCAGTGGAGATATTTACTGATAAACAGCTACCTACGCAGCATGTTCATGGCGTTCCTAAATGAGTTTTATCTCTCTCCCCTCACCACAAATCAGATTCTTCTGAGGAGTTCCCAGTACATTATCCTTTCCCCTGAATAATTACCTTAACAAGCTCCAGCTGTTTTTATTCTCAGAAGGTTTACTCCCTGATATACAGCTGCCTAACACCTTCGTAAGTGCAGGTCCTAAATGAGCTTTTTTCTCTGTTCCCTCACCACAATCCAGATTCTTTTGGGGAGTTTCCAGTACAGTAACCATACCAGGAAGTACTTAATTTATTAAGCTACTGCTTTGCTTAATCTCAGTGGAGATATTTACTGATAAACAGCTACGTATGCAGCATGTTCATGTCGTTCCTAAATGAGCTTTTATCTCTCTCCCCTCACAAGAAATCAGATTCTTCTGAGGAGTTCCCAGTACATTATCCTTTCCCCTGTGTAATTACCTTAACAAGCTCCAGCTGTTTTTATTCTCAGAAGCGATACTCCCTGATATACAGCTGCCTACCCCCTTCGTAAGTGCAGGTCCTAAATGAGCTTTTTTCTCTGTTCCCTCACCACAATCCAGATACTTTTGGGGAGTTACCAGTACAGTACCATACCAGGAAGTACGTAATTTATTAAGCTACTGCTTTTCTTAATCTCAGTGGAGATATTTACTGATAAACAGCTACCTACGCAGCATGTTCATGTCGTTCCTAAATGAGCTTTTATCTCTCTCCCCTCACCACAAATCAGATTCTTCTGAGGAGTTCCCAGTACATTATCCTTTCCCCTGTGTAATTACCTTAACAAGCTCCAGCAGTTTTTATTCTCAGAAGGTTTACTCCCTGATATACAGCTGCCTACCCCCTTCGTAAGTGCAGGTCCTAAATAAGCTTTTTTCTCTGTTCCCTCACGACAATCCAGATTCTTTTGGGGAGTTTCCAGTACAGTAACCATACCAGGAAGTACTTAATTTATTAAGCTACCGCTTTTATTAATCTCAGTGGAGATATTTACCGATAAACAGCTCCCTACGCAGCATGTTCATGTCGTTCCTAAATGAGCTTTTATCTCTCTCCCCTCACCACAAATCAGATTCTTCTGAGGAGTTCCCAGTACATTATCCTTTCCCCTGTGTAATTACCTTAACAAGCTCCAGCTGTTTTTATTCTCAGAAGGTTTACTCCCTGATATACACCTTCCTACCCCCTTCATAAGTGCAGGTCCTAAATGAGCTTTTTTCTCTGTTCCCTCACCACAATCCAGATTCTTTTGGGGAGTTACCAGTACAGTAACCATACCAGGAAGTACTTAATTTATTAAGCTACTGCTTTTCTTAAAGTCAGTGGAGATATTTAGAGATAAACAGCTACCTACGCAGCAAGTAAATTTCGTTCCTAAATGAGCTTTTATCTCTATCCCCTCACCACAAATCAGATTCTTCTGAGGAGTTCCCAGTACAATATCCTTTCCCCTGTGTAATTACCTTAACAAGCTCCAGCTGTTTTTATTCTCAGAAGGTTTACTCCCTGATATACAGCTGCCTACCCCCTTCGTAAGTGCAGGTCCTAAATGAGCTTTTTTCCCTCTTCCCTCACCACAATCCAGATTCTTTTGGGGAGTTACCTGTACAGTATCCATACCAGGAAGTACTTAATTTATTAAGCTACTCCTTTGCTTAATCTCAGTGGAGATATTTACTGATAAACAGCTACGTATGCAGCATGTTCATGTCGTTCCTAAATGAGCTTTTATCTCTCTCCCCTCACAACAAATCAGATTCTTCTGAGGAGTTCCTAGTACATTATCCTTTCCACTGTGTAATTACCTTAACAAGCTCCAGCTGTTTTTATTCTCAGAAGCGATACTCCCTGATATACAGCTGCCTATCCCCTTCGTAAGTGCAGGTCCTAAATGAGCTTTTTTCATTGTTCCCTCACCACAATCCAGATTCATATGGGGAGTTAGCAGTACAGTAACCATACCAGGAAGTACTTCATTTATTAAGCTACTGCTTTTCTTAATCTCAATGGAGATATTTACTGATAAACAGCTACCTACGCAGCATGTTCATGTCGTTCTTAAATGGGCTTTTATCTCTCTCCCCTCACCACAAATCAGATTCTTCTGAGGAGTTCCCAGTACATTATCCTTTCCCCTGAGTAATTACCTTAACAAGCTCCAGCTGTTTTTATTCTCAGAAGGTTTACTCCCTGATATACAGCTGCCTACCCCCTTCGTAAGTGCAGGTCCTAAATGAGCTTTTCTCTCTGTTCCGTCATCACAATCCAGATTCTTTTGGGGAGTTACCAGTACAGTAACCATACCAGGAAGTACTTAATTTACTAAGCTACTGCTTTTCTTAATCTCAGTTCAGATATTTACTGATAAACAGCTACCTACGCAGCATGTTCATGTCGTTCCTAAATGAGTTTTATCTCTCTCCCCTCACCACAAAACAGATTTTTCTGAGGAGTTCCCAGTACATTATCCTTTCCCCTGAGTAATTACCTTAACAAGCTCCAGCGGTTTTTATTCTCAGAAGGTTTACTCCCTGATATACAGCTGCCTAACACCTTCGCAAGTGCAGGTCCTAAATGAGCTTTTTTCTCTGTTCCCTCACCACAATCCAGATTGTTTTGGGGAGTTACCAGTACAGTAACCATACCAGGAAGTACTTAATTTATGAAGCTACTGCTTTTCTTAATCTCAGTGGAGATATTTACTGATAAACAGCTACCTACGCAGCATGTTCATTTCGTTCCTAAATGAGCTTTTATGTCTCTCCCCTCACCACAAATCAGATTCTTCTGAGGAGTTCCCAGTACATTATCCTTTCCCCTGGGTAATTACCTTAACAAGCTCCAGCTGTTTTTATTCTCAGAAGGTTTACTCCCTGATATACAGCTGCCTACCACCTTCGTAAGTGCAGGTCCTAAATGAGCTTTTTTCTCTGTTCCCTCACCACAATCCAGATTCTTTTGGGGAGTTACCAGTACAGTAACCATACCAGGAAGTACTTAATTTATTAAGCTACTGCTTTTCTTAATCTCAGTGGAGATATTTACTGATAAACAGCTACCTACGCAGCATGTTCATGTCGTTCCTAAATGAGCTTTTATCTCTCTCCCCTCACCACAAATCAGATTCTTCAGAGGAGTTCCCAGTACATTATCCTTTCCCCTGTGTAATTACCTTAACAAGATCCATCTGTTTTTATTCTCAGAAGGTTTACTCCCTGATATACAGCTGTCTACCCCCTTCGTAAGTGCAGGTCCTAAATGAGCTTTTTTCTCTCTTCCCTCACCACAATCCAGATTATTTTGGGGAGTTACCAGTACAGAATCCATACCAGGAAGTACTTAATTTATTAAGCTACTGCTTTGCTTAATCTCAGTGGAGATATTTACTGATAAACAGCTACGTACGCAGCATGTTCATGTCGTTCCTAAATGAGCTTTTATCTCTCTCCCCTCACAAGAAATCAGATTCTTCTGAGGAGTTCCCAGTACATTATCCTTTCCCTGTGTAATTACCTTAACAAGCTCCAGCTGTTTTTATTCTCAGAAGGTTTACTCCCTGATATACAGCTGCCTACCCCCTTCGTAAGTGCATGTCCTAAATGAGCTTTTTTCTCTGTTCGCTCACCACAATCCAGATTCTTTTGGGGAATTACCAGTACAGTATCCATACAGGGAGTACTTAATTTATTAAGCTACTGCTTTTCTTAATCCCAGTGGACATATTTACTGATAAACAGCTACCTACGCAGCATGTTCATTTCGTTCCTAAATGAGTTTTATCTCTCTCCCCTCACCACAAATCAGATTCTTCTGAGGAGTTCCCAGTACATTATCCTTTCCCCTGGGTAATTACCTTAACAAGCTCCAGCTGTTTTTATTCTCAGAAGGTTTACTCCCTGATATACAGCTGCCTACCACCTTCGTAAGTGCAGGTCCTAAATGAGCTTTTTTCTCTGTTCCCGCACGACAATCCAGATTCTTTTGGGGAGTTACCA
Organism: Perognathus longimembris pacificus; assembly: GCF_023159225.1. Lineage (NCBI taxonomy): Eukaryota > Metazoa > Chordata > Mammalia > Rodentia > Heteromyidae > Perognathus > Perognathus longimembris. Next base: position 11,946 of record NW_025956401.1, on the reverse strand, counting down.
GTACAGTAACCATACCAGGAAGTACTTAATTTATTAAGCTACTGCTTTTCTTAATCTCTGTGGAGATATTTACTGATAAACAGCTACCTACGCAGCATGTTCATGTCGTTCCTAAATGAGCTTTTATCTCTCTCCCCTCACCACAAATCAGATTCTTCTGAGGAGTTCCCAGTACATTATCCTTTCCCCTGTGTAATTACCTTAACAAGATCCATCTGTTTTTATTCTCAGAAGGTTTACTCCCTGATATACAGCTGTCTACCCCCTTCGTAAGTGCAGGTCCTAAATGAGCTTTTTTCTCTCTTCCCTCACCACAATCCAGATTATTTTGGGGAGTTACCAGTACAGTATCCATACCAGGAAGTACTTAATTTATTAAGCTACTGCTTTGCTTAATCTCAGTGGAGATATTTACTGATAAACAGCTACGTACGCAGCATGTTCATGTCGTTCCTAAATGAGCTTTTATCTCTCTCCCCTCACAACAAATCAGATTCTTCTGAGGAGTTCCTAGTACATTATCCTTTCCACTGTGTAATTACCTTAACAAGCTCCAGCTGTTTTTATTCTCAGAAGCGATACTCCCTGATATACAGCTGCCTATCCCCTTCGTAAGTGCAGGTCCTAAATGAGCTTTTTTCATTGTTCCCTCACCACAATCCAGATTCTTAAGGGGAGTTAGCAGTACAGTAACCATACCAGGAAGTACTTCATTTATTAAGCTACCGCTTTTCTTAATCTCAGTGGAGATATTTACTGATAAACAGCTACCTACGCAGCATGTTCATGTCGTTCTTAAATGAGCTTTTATCTCTCTCCCCTCACCACAAATCAGATTCTTCTGAGGAGTTCCCAGTACATTATCCTTTCCCCTGAGTAATTACCTTAACAAGCTCCAGCTGTTTTTATTCTCAGAAGGTTTACTCCCTGATATACAGCTGCCTACCCCCTTCGTAAGTGCAGGTCCTAAATGAGCTTTTCTCTCTGTTCCGTCATCACAATCCAGATTCTTTTGGGGAGTTACCAGTACAGTAACCATACCAGGAAGTACTTAATTTATTAAGCTACTGCTTTTCTTAATCTCAGTGGAGATATTTACTGATAAACAGCTAGGTACGAAGCATGTTCATGTCGTTCCTAAATGAGCTTTTATCTCTCTCCCCTCACAAGAAATCAGATTCTTCTGAGGAGTTCCCAGTACATTATCCTTTCGCCTGTGTAATTACCTTAACAAGCTCCAGCTGTTTTTATTCTCAGAAGGTTTACTCCCTGATATACAGCTGCCTACCCCCTTCGTAAGTGCAGGTCCTAAATGAGCTTTTTTCTCTGTTCGCTCACCACAATCCAGATTCTTTTGGGGAGTTACCAGTACAGTAACCATACCAGGAAGTACTTAATTTATTAAGCTACTGCTTTTCTTAATCTCAGTTCAGATATTTACTGATAAACAGCTACCTACGCAGCATGTTCATGTCGTTCCTAAATGAGTTTTATCTCTCTCCCCTCACCACAAAACAGATTTTTCTGAGGAGTTCCCTGTACATTATCCTTTCCCCTGAGTAATTACCTTAACAAGCTCCAGCGGTTTTTATTCTCAGAAGGTTTACTCCCTGATATACAGCTGCCTAACACCTTCGCAAGTGCAGGTCCTAAATGAGCTTTTTTCTCTGTTCCCTCACCACAATCCAGATTGTTTTGGGGAGTTACCAGTACAGTAACCATACCAGGAAGTACTTAATTTATGAAGCTACTGCTTTTCTTAATCTCAGTGGAGATATTTACTGATAAACAGCTACCTACGCAGCATGTTCATTTCGTTCCTAAATGAGCTTTTATGTCTCTCCCCTCACCACAAATCAGATTCTTCTGAGGAGTTCCCAGTACATTATCCTTTCCCCTGGGTAATTACCTTAACAAGCTCCAGCTGTTTTTATTCTCAGAAGGTTTACTCCCTGATATACAGCTGCCTACCACCTTCGTAAGTGCAGGTCCTAAATGAGCTTTTTCTCTGTTCCCTCACCACAATCCAGATTCTTTTGGGGAGTTACCAGTACAGTAACCATACCAGGAAGTACTTAATTTATTAAGCTACTGCTTTTCTTAATCTCAGTGGAGATATTTACTGATAAACAGCTACCTACGCAGCATGTTCATGTCGTTCCTAAATGAGCTTTTATCTCTCTCCCCTCACCACAAATCAGATTCTTCTGAGGAGTTCCCAGTACATTATCCTTTCCCCTGTGTAATTACCTTAACAAGATCCATCTGTTTTTATTCTCAGAAGGTTTACTCCCTGATATACAGCTGTCTACCCCCTTCGTAAGGGCAGGTCCTAAATGAGCTTTTTTCTCTCTTCCCTCACCACAATCCAGATTATTTTGGGGAGTTACCAGTACAGTATCCATACCAGGAAGTACTTAATTTATTAAGCTACTGCTTTGCTTAATCTCAGTGGAGATATTTACTGATAAACAGCTACGTACGCAGCATGTTCATGTCGTTCCTAAATGAGCTTTTATCTCTCTCCCCTCACAACAAATCAGATTCTTCTGAGGAGTTCCTAGTACATTATCCTTTCCACTGTGTAATTACCTTAACAAGCTCCAGCTGTTTTTATTCTCAGAAGCGATACTCCCTGATATACAGCTGCCTATCCCCTTCGTAAGTGCAGGTCCTAAATGAGCTTTTTTCATTGTTCCCTCACCACAATCCAGATTCTTAAGGGGAGTTAGCAGTACAGTAACCATACCAGGAAGTACTTCATTTATTAAGCTACGCTTTTCTTAATCTCAGTGGAGATATTTACTGATAAACAGCTACCTACGCAGCATGTTCATGTCGTTCTTACATGAGCTTTTATCTCTCTCCCCTCACCACAAATCAGATTCTTCTGAGGAGTTCCCAGTACATTATCCTTTCCCTGAGTAATTACCTTAACAAGCTCCAGCTGTTTTTATTCTCAGAAGGTTTACTCCCTGATATACAGCTGCCTACCCCCTTCGTAAGTGCAGGTCCTAAATGAGCTTTTCTCTCTGTTCCGTCATCACAATCCAGATTCTTTTGGGGAGTTACCAGTACAGTAACCATACCAGGAAGTACTTAATTTATTAAGCTACTGCTTTTCTTAATCTCAGTGGAGATATTTACTGATAAACAGCTAGGTACGAAGCATGTTCATGTCGTTCCTAAATGAGCTTTTATCTCTCTCCCCTCACAAGAAATCAGATTCTTCTGAGGAGTTCCCAGTACATTATCCTTTTGCCTGTGTAATTACCTTAACAAGCTCCAGCTGTTTTTATTCTCAGAAGGTTTACTCCCTGATATACAGCTGCCTACCCCCTTCGTAAGTGCAGGTCCTAAATGAGCTTTTTTCTCTGTTCGCTCACCACAATCCAGATTCTTTTGGGGAGTTACCAGTACAGTAACCATACCAGGAAGTACTTAATTTATTAAGCTACTGCTTTTCTTAATCTCAGTGAGATATTTACTGATAAACAGCTAGGTACGCAGCATGTTCATGTCGTTCCTAAATGAGCTTTTATCTCTCTCCGCTCACAAGAAATCAGATTCTTCTGAGGAGTTCCCAGTACATTATCCTTTCGCCTGTGTAATTACCTTAACAAGCTCCAGCTGTTTTTATTCTCAGAAGGTTTAGTCCCTGATATACAGCTGCCTACCCCCTTGGTAAGGTCAGGTCCTAAATGAGCTTTTTTCTCTGTTCGCTCACCACAATCCAGATTCTTTTGGGGAGTTACCAGTACAGTAACCATACCAGGAAGTACTTAATTTATTAAGCTACTGCTTTTCTTAATCTCAGTGGAGATATTTACTGATAAACAGCTAGGTACGCAGCATGTTCATGTCGTTCCTAAATGAGCTTTTATCTCTCTCCCCTCACAAGAAATCAGATTCTTCTGAGGAGTTCCCAGTACATTATCCTTTCCCCTGTGTAATTACCTTAACAAGCTCCAGCTGTTTTTATTCTCAGAAGGTTTACTCCCTGATATACAGCTGCCTACCCCCTTCGTAAGTGCAGGTCCTAAATGAGCTTTTTTCTCTGTTCCCTCACCACAATCCAGATTCTTTTGGGAGTTACCAGTACAGTAACCATACCAGGAAGTACTTAATTTATTAAGCTACTGCTTTTCTTAATCTCAGTGGAGATATTTACTGATAAACAGCTAGGTTCGCAGCATGTTCATGTCGTTCCTAAATGAGCTTTTATCTCTCTCCCCTCACAAGAAATCAGATTCTTCTGAGGAGTTCCCAGTACATTATCCTTTCCCCTGTGTAATTACCTTAACAAGCTCCAGCTGTTTTTATTCTCAGAAGGTTTACTCCCTGATATACAGCTGCCTACCCCCTTCGTAAGTGCAGGTCCTAAATGAGCTTTTTTCTCTGTTCCCTCACCACAATCCAGATTCTTTTGGGGAGTTCCAGTACAGTAACCATACCAGGAAGTACTTAATTTATTAAGATACTTCTTTTCTTAAGCTGAGTGGAGATATTTACTGATAAACAGCTACCTACGCAGCATGTTCATGTCGCTCCTAATTAGTTTTTATCTCCCTCCCCTCACCACAAATCAGGTTCTTCTTAGGAGTTCCCCGTACATTATCCTTACCCCTGTGTAATTACCTTAATAAGCTCCAGCTGTTTTTATTCTCAGAAGGTTTACTCCCTTATATACTGCTGCCTACCCCCTTCGTAAGTGCAGGTCCTAAATGAGCTTTTTTCTCTGTTCCCTCACCACAATCCAGATTCTTTTGGGGAGTTACCAGTACAGTAACCATACCAGGAAGTACTTAATTTATTAAGCTACTGCTTTTCTTAATCTCAGTGGAGATATTTACTGATAAACATCTAGGTACGAAGCATGTTCATGTCGTTCCTAAATGAGCTTTTATCTCTCTCCCCTCACAAGAAATCAGATTCTTCTGAGGAGTTCCCAGTACATTATCCTTTCCCCTGTGTAATTACCTTAACAAGATCCAGCTGTTTTTATTCTCAGAAGGTTTACTCCTTGATATACAACTGCCTCCCGCCTTCGTAAGTCCACGTCCTAAATGAGCTTTTTTCTCTGTTCCCTCACCACGATCCAGATTCTTTTGGGGAGTTACCAGTACAGTAACCATACCAGGAAGTACTTAATTTATTAAGCTACTGCTTTTCTTAATCTCATGGAGATATTTACTGATAAACAGCTACCTACGCTGTATGTTCATGTCGTTCTTAAATGAGCTTTTATATCTCTCCCCTCACCACAAATCAGATTCTTCTGAGGAGTTCCCAGTACATTATCCTTTACCCTGTGTAATTACCTTAACAAGCTCCAGCTGTTTTTATTCTCAGAAGGTTTACTCCCTGATATACAGCTGCCTACCCCCTTCGTAAGTGAAGGTCCTAAATGAGCTTTTTTCTCTGTTCCCACACCACAATCCAGATTCTTTTGGGGAGTTACAAGTACAGTAACCATACCAAGAAGTACGTCATTTATTAAGCTACTGCTTTTCTTAATCTCAGTGGAGATATTTACTGATACACAGCTACCTAAGCAGCATGTTCATGTCGTTCCTAAATGAGCTTTAATCTCTCTCCGCTCACCACAAATCAGATTCTTCTGAGGAGTTCCCAGTACATTATCCTTTCCCCTGTTTAATTACCTTAATAAGCTCCAGCTGTTTTTATTCTCAGAAGGTTTACTCCCTGATATACAGGTGCCTGCCCCCTTCGTAAGTGCAGGTCCTAAATGAGCTTTTTTCTCTGTTCCCTCACCACAATCCAGATTCTTTTGGGGAGTTACAAGTACAGTAACCATACCAGGAAGTACGTAATTTTTAAGCTACTGTTTTTCTTAATCTCAGTGGAGATATTTACTGATAAACAGCTACCTACGCAGCATGTTCATGTCGTTCCTAAATGAGCTTTTATCTCTCTCCCCTCACAAGCGATCAGATTCTTCTGAGGAGTTCCCAGTACATTATCCTATCCCCTGTGTAATTACCTTAACAAGCTCCAGCTGTTTTTATTCTCAGAAGGTTTACTCCCTGATATACAGCTGCCTACCCCCTTCGTAAGTGCAGGTCCTAAATGAGCTTTTTTCTCTGTTCCCTCACCACAATACACATTCTTTTGGGGAGTTACCAGTACAGTAACCATACCAGGAAGTACTTAATTTATTAAGATACTGCTTTTCTTAATCTCAGTGGAGATATTTACTGATAAACAGCTACCTACGCAGCATGTTCATGTCGTTCCTAAATGAGCTTTTATCTCTCTCCCCTCACCACAAATCAGATTCTTCTGAGGAGTTCCCAGTACATTATCCTTTCCCCTGTGTAATTCCCTTAACAAGCTCCAGCTGTTTTTTTCTCAGAAGGTTTATTCCCTGATATACAGCTGCCTACCCCCTTCGTAAGTGCAGGTCCTAAATGAGCTTTTTCTCTGTTCCCTCACCACAATCCAGATTCTTTTGGGGAGTTACCAGTACAGTAACCATACCCGGAAGTACTTAATTTATTAAGCTACTGCTTTGCTTAATCTCAGTGGAGATATTTACTGATAAACTGCTACCTACGCAGCATGTTCATGTCGTTCCTAAATGATCTTTTATCTCTCTCCCCTCACCACAAATCAGATTCTTCTGAGGAGTTCCCAGTACATTATCCTTTCCCCTGTGTAATTACCTTAATAAGCTCCAGCTGTTTTTATTCTCAGAAGGTTTACTCCCTGATATACAGCTGCCTGCCCCCTTCGTAAGTGCAGGTCCTAAATGAGCTTTTTTCTCTGTTCCCTCACCACAATCCAGATTCTTTGGGGAGTTACAAGTACAGTAACCATACCAGGAAGTACGTAATTTTTTAAGCTACTGCTTTTCTTAATCTCAGTGGAGATATTTACTGATAAACAGCTACCTACGCAGCATGTTCATGTCGTTCCTAAATGAGCTTTTATCTCTCTCCCCTCACAAGCGATCAGATTCTTCTGAGGAGTTCCCAGTACATTATCCTTTCCCCTGTGTAATTACCTTAACAAGCTCCAGCTGTTTTTATTCTCAGAAGGTTTACTCCCTGATATACAGCTGCCTACCCTCTTCGTAAGTGCAGGTCCTAAATGAGCTTTTTTCTCTGTTCCCTCACCACAATCCAGATTCTTTTGGGGAGTTACCAGTACAGTAACCATACCAGGAAGTACTTAATTTATTAAGCTACTGCTTTGCTTAATCTCAGTGGAGATATTTACTGATAAACTGCTACCTACGCAGCATGTTCATGTCGTTCCTAAATGAGCTTTTATCTCTCTCCCCTCACCACAAATCAGATTCTTCTGAGGAGTTCCCAGTACATTATCCTTTCCCCTGTGTAATTACCTTAATAAGCTCCATCTGTTTTTATTCTCAGAAGGTTTACTCCCTGATATACAGCTGCCTGCCCCCTTCGTAAGTGCAGGTCCTAAATGAGCTTTTTTCTCTGTTCCCTCACCACAATACAGATTCTTTTGGGGAGTTACCAGTACAGTAACCATACCAGGAAGTACTTAATTTATTAAGCTACTGCTTTTCTTAATCTCAGTGGAGATATTTACTGATAAACAGCTAGGTATGCAGCATGTTCATGTCGTTCCTAAATGAGCTTTTATCTCTCTCCCCTCACAAGAAATCAGATTCTTCTGAGGAGTTCCCAGTACATTATCCTTTCCCCTGTGTAATTACCTTAACAAGCTCCAGCTGTTTTTATTCTCAGAAGGTTTACTCCCTGATATACAGCTGCCTACCCCCTTCGTAAGTGCAGGTCCTAAATGAGCTTTTTTCTCTGTTCCCTCACCACAATCCAGATTCTTTTGGGGAGTTCCAGTACAGTAACCATACCAGGAAGTACTTAATTTATTAAGATACTGCTTTTCTTAAGCTGAGTGGAGATATTTACTGATAAACAGCTACCTACGCAGCATGTTCATGTCGCTCCTAAATTAGCTTTTATCTCCTCCCCTCACCACAAATCAGGTTCTTCTGAGGAGTTCCCCGTACATTATCCTTACCCCTGTGTAATTACCTTAACAAGCTCCAGCTGTTTTTATTCTCAGAAGGTTTACTCCCTGATATACTGCTGCCTACCCCCTTCCTAAGTGCAGGTCCTAAATGAGCTTTTTTCTCTGTTCCCTCACCACAATCCAGATTCTTTTGGGGAGTTACCAGTACAGTAACCATACCAGGAAGTACTTAATTTATTAAGCTACTGCTTTTCTTAATCTCAGTGGAGATATTTACTGATAAACAGCTAGGTACGAAGCATGTTCATGTCGTTCCTAAATGAGCTTTTATCTCTCTCCCCTCACAAGAAATCAGATTCTTCTGAGGAGTTCCCAGTACATTATCCTTTCCCCTGTGTAATTACCTTAATAAGTTCCAGCTGTTTTTATTCTCAGAAGGTTTACTCCCTGATATACAGCTGCCTACCCCCTTGGTAAGGTCAGGTCCTAAATGAGCTTTTTTCTCTGTTCACTCACCACAATCCAGATTCTTTTGGGGAGTTACCAGTACAGTAACCATACCAGGAAGTACTTAATTTATTAAGCTACTGCTTTTCTTAATCTCATTGGAGATATTTACTGATAAACAGGTACCTACGCAGCATGTTCATGTCGTTCCTAAATGAGCTTTTATCACTCTCCCCTCACCACAAATCAGATTCTTCTGAGGAGTTCCCAGTACATTATCCTTTCCCCTGTGTAATTACCTTAACAAGCTCCAGCTGTTTTTTTTCTCAGAAGGTTTACTCCCTGATATACAGCTGCCTACACCCTTCGTAAGTGCAGGTCCTAAAAGAGCTTTATTCTCGTGTTCCCTCACCACAATCCAGATTCTTTTGGGGAGTTACCAGTACAGTAACAATACCAGGAAGTATTTATTTTATTAAGCTACTGCTTTTCTTAATCTCAGTGGAGATATTTACTGATAAACAGCTACCTACGCAGCATGTTCATGTCGTTCCTAAATGAGCTTTTATCTCTCTCCCCTCACCACAAATCAGATTCTTCTGAGGAGTTCCCAGTACATTATCCTTTCCCCTGTGTAATTACCTTAACAAGCTCCAGCTGTTTTTATTCTCAGAAGGTTTACTCCCTGATATACAGCTGCCTAACCCCTTCGTAAGTGCAGGTCCTAAATGAGCTTTTTTCTCTGTTCCCTCACCACAATCCAGATTCTTTTGGGGAGTTACCAGTACAGTAACCATACCAGGAAGTACTGAATTTATTAAGCTACTGCTTTTCTTAATCTCAGTGGAGATATTTACTGATAAACAGCTACCTACGCAGCATGTTCATGTCGTTCCTAAATGAGCTTTTATCTCTCTCCCCTCACCACAAATCAGATTCTTCTGAGGAGTTCCCAGTACATTATCCTTTCCCCTGCGTAATTATCTTAACAAGCTCCAGCTGTTTTTATTCTCAGAAGGTTTACTCCCTGATATACAGCTGCCTACCCCCTTCGTAAGTGCAGGTCCTAAATGAGCTTTTTTCTCTGTTCCCTCACCACAATCCAGATTCTTTTGGGGAGTTACCAGTACAGTAACTATACCAGGAAGTACTTAATTTATTAAGCTATTGCTTTTCTTAATCTCAGTGGAGAAATTTACTGATAAACAGCTACCTACGCAGCATGTTCATGTCGTTCCTAAATGAGCTTTTATCTCTCTCCCCTCACCACAAATCAGATTCTCCTGAGGAGTTCCCAGTACATTATCCTTTCCCCTGTGTAATTACCTTAACAAGCTCCAGCTGTTTTTATTCTCAGAAGGTTTACTCCCTGATATACAGCTGCCTACCCCCTTCGTAAGTGCAGGTCCTAAATGAGCTTTTTTCTCTGTTCCCTCACCACAGTCCAGATTCTTTTGGGGAGTTACCAGTACAGTAACCAAACAAGGAAGTACTTAATTTATTAAGCTACTGCTTTTCTTAATCTCAGTGGAGCTATTTACTGATAAACAGCTACCTACGCAGCATGTTCATGTCGTTCCTAAATGAGCTTTTATCTCTCTCCCCTCACCACAAATCAGATTCTTATGAGGAGTTCCCAGTACATTATCCTTTCCCCTGTGTAATTACCTTAACAAGCTCCAGCTGTTTTTATTCTCAGAAGGTTTACTCCCTGATATACAGCTGCCTACCCCATCGTAAGTGCAGGTCCTAAATGAGATTTTTCTCTGTTCCCTCAAAACAATCCAGATTCTTTTGGGAGTTACCAGTACAGTAATCATACCAGGAAGTACTTAATTTATTAAGCTACTGCTTTTCATAATCTCAGTGGAGATATTTACTGATAAACAGCTACGTAGGCAGCATGTTCATGTCGTTCCTAAATGAGCTTTTATCTCTCTCCCCTCACCACAAATCAGATTCTTCTGAGGAGTTCCCAGTACATTATCCTTTCCCTTGTGTTATTACCTTAACAATCTCCAGCTGTTTTTATTCTCAGAAGGTTTACTCCCTGATATACAGCTGCCTGCCCCCTTCGAAAGTGCAGGTCCTAAATGAGCTTTTTTCTCTGTTCCCTCACCACAATCCAGATTCTTTTGGGAGTTACCAGTACAGTAACCATACCAGGAAGTACTTAATTTATTAAGCTACTGCTTTTCTTAATCTCAGTGGAGATATTTACTGATAAACAGCTACCTACGCAGCATGTTCTGTCGGTCCTAAATGAACTTTTATCTCTCTCCCCTCACCACAAATCAGATTTTTCTGAGGAGTTCCCAGTACATTATCCTTTCCCCTGTGTAATTACCTTACAAGCTGCAGCTGTTTTTATTCTCAGAAGGTTTACTCCCTGATATACAGCTGCCTACCCCCTTCGTAAGTGCAGGTCCTAAATGAGCTTTTTTCTCTGTTCCCTCAGCACAATCCAGATTCTTTTGGGGAGTTACCAGTACAGTAACCATACCAGGAAGTACTTAATTTATTAAGCTACTGCTTTTCTTAATCTCAGTGGAGCTATTTACTGATAAAACAGCTACCTACGCAGCATGTTCATGTCGTTCCTAAATGAACTTTTATCTCTCTCCCCTCACCACAAATCAGATTCTTCTGAGGAGTTCCTAGTACATTATCCTTTCCCCTGTGTAATAACCTTAACAAGCTCCAGCCTTTTTTCTTCTCAGAAGGTTTACTCCCTGATATACAACTCCCTACCCCCTTCGTAAGTGCAGGTCCTAAATGACCTTTTTTCTCTGTTCCCTCACCACAATCCAGATTGTTTTGGGGAGTTACCAGTACAGTAACCATACCAGGAAGTACTTAATTTATTAAGCTACTGCTTTTCTTAATCTCAGTGGAGATATTTACTGATAAACAGCTACGTACGCAGCATGTTCATGTCGTTCCTAAATGGGCTTTTATCCCTCTCCCTCACCACAAATCATATTCTTCTGAGGAGTTCCCAGTACATTATCCTTTCCCCTGTTGTAATTACCTTAACAAGCTCCAGCTGTTTTTATTCTCAGAAGGTTTACTCCCAGATATACAGCTCCCTACCCCCTCGTAAGTGCAGGTCATAAATGAGCTTTTTCTCTGTTCCCTAACCACAATCCAGATACTTTTGGGGAGTTACCAGTACAGTAACCATACCAGGAAGTAATTAATTTATTAAGCTACTGCTTTTTCATAAACTCAGTGGAGATATTTACTGAAAAACAGCTACCTACGCAGCATGTTCATGTCGTTCCTAAATGATCTTTTATCTCTCTCCCCTCACCACAAATCACATTCTTCTGAGGAGTTCCCAGTACATTATCCTTTCCCATGTGTAATTACCTTAACAAGCTCCAGCTGTTTTTATTCTCAGAAGGTTTACTCCCTGATATACAGCTGCCCTACCCCCTTTGTAAGTGCAGGTCCTAAATGAGCTTTTTTCTCTGTTCCCTCACCACAATCCAGATTCTTTTGGGGAGT
>NW_025956400.1:0-39336 GCF_023159225.1 Perognathus longimembris pacificus | reverse complement strand
CTCAACTCAAACGTGAGATATTTACTGATAAACAGCTACCTATGCACCCATGTTCATTGTCGTTTCTAAATGAGCATTTATCTCCTCTCTCCCCTCACCACAAATCAGATTCTTCTGAGGAGTTCCCAGTACATTATCCTTTTCCCTGTGTAATTACCTTAACAAGCTTCCAGCTTGTTTTTATTCTCAGAAGGTTTACTCCCTGATATGCAGCTGCCTACCCCCTTCGTAAGTGCAGGTCCTAAATGAGCTTTTTTCTCTATTCACCCACCACAATCCAGATTCTTTTGGGGTGTTACCAGGTACAGTTAACCATACCAGGAAGTACTTAAATTTATTAAGCTAACTGCTTTTCTTAATCTCAGTGGAGATATTTACTGAAAAACAGCTACCTACGCTGCATGTTCATGTCGTTCCTAAATGAGCTTTATCTCTCTCCCCTCACCACACAATCAGATTCTTCTGAGGAGTTCCCAGTACATTATCCTTTCCCCTGTGTAATTACCTTAATAAGCTCAGCTGTTTTTATTCTCAGAAGGTTTACTTCCCTGATATACAGCTGCCTACCCCATTCGTAAGTGCAGGTCTTAAATGAGCTTTTTTCTCCTGTTCCCTCACCACAATCCAGATTCTTTTAGGGAGTTACCAGTACAGTAACCATACCGGGAAGTTACTTAATTTATTAGGCTACTGCTTTTCTTAATCTCAGTGGAGATATTTACTGATAAACAGCTACGTATGCAGCATGTTCATGTCGTTCCTAAATGACCTTTTATCTCTCTCCCCTCACCAAAAATCAGATTCTTCCAGAGGAATTCCCAGTACATTATCCTTTCCCCTGTGTAATTACCTTAACAAGCTCCTGCTGTTTTTATTCTCAGAAGTTTAACTCCCTGATATACAGCTGCCTACCCCCTTCGTAATTGCAGGTCCTAAATGAGCTTTTTTCTCTGTTCCCTCACCACAATCCAGATTCTTTTGGGGAGTTACCAGTACAGTAACCATACCTGGAAGTACTTAATTTATTAAGCTACTGCTTTTCTTTATCTCAGTGGAGATATTTAGAGATAAACAGCTACGTACGCAGCATGTTCATGTCGTTCCTAAATGAGCTTTTATCTCTCTCAGATCACCACAAATCAGATTCTTCTGAGGAGTTGCCAGTACATTATCTCCTTTCCCCTGTGTAATTACCTTAACAAGCTCCCAGCTGTTTTTATTCTCAGAAGGTTTACTCCCTGATATACAGCTGCCTACCCCCTTCGTAAGTGCAGGTCCTAATTGAGCTTTTTTCTCTGTTCCTCACCACAATCCAGATTCTTTTGGGAGTTACCAGTACAGTAACCATTCCAGGAAGTACTTAATTTATTAAGCTACTGCTTTTCTTAATCTCAGTGGAGATATTTACTGATAAACAGCTACCTACGCAGCATGTTCATGTCGTTCCTAAATGAGCTTTTATCTCTCACCCCTCACCACAAATCAGATTCTTCTGAGGAGTTTCCCAGTACATTATCCTTTCCCCTGTGTAATTACCTTAACAAGCTCCAGCTGTTTTTTATTCTCAGAAGGTTTACTCCCTGATATACAGCTGCCTACCCCCTTCGTAAGTGCAGGTCCTAATTGAACTTTTTTCTCTGCTCCTTCACTACAAATCCAGATTCTTTTGGGGAGTTACCAGTACAGTAACCATACCAAGAAGTACTTAATTTATTAAGCTACTGCTTTTCTTAATCTCAGTGGAGATATTTACTGATAAACAGCTACGTACGCAGCATGTTCATGTCGTTCCTAAATGAGCTTTTATCTCTCTCCCCTCACCACAAATCAGATTCTTCTGAGGAGTTCCCAGTACATTATCCTTTCCCCAGTGTAATTACCTTAACAAGCTCCAGCTGTTTTTATTCTCAGAAGGTTTACTCCCTGAAATACAGCTGCCTACCCCCCTTCGTAAGTGCACGTCCTAAAAGAGATTTTTCTCTGTTCCCTCACCCACAATCCAGATTCTTTTGGGGAGTTACCAGTACAGTAACCATACCAGGAAGTACTTAATTTATTAAGCTACTGCTTTTCCTTAATCTCAGTAGAGATATTTACTGATAAACAGCTACGCCTTACGCAGCATGTTCATGTCGTTCCTAAATGAGCTTTTATCTCTCTCCCCTCACCACAAATCAGATTCTTCTGAGGAGTTCCCAGTACATTATCCTTTCCCCTGTGTACTTAACTTAACAAGCTCCAGCTGTTTTATTCTCAGAAGGTTTACTCCCTGATATACAGCTGCGTATCCCTTCGTAAGTGCACGTCCTAAATGAGCTTTTTTCTCTGTTCCCTCACCACAATCCAGATTCTTTTGGGGAGTGACCAGTACAGTAACCATACCAGGAAGTACTTAATTTATTAAGCTACTGCTTTTCTTAATCTCAGTGGAGATATTTACTGATAAACAGCTACCTACGCAGCATGTTCATGTCGTTCCTAAATGAGCTTTTATCTCTCTCCCCTCACCACAAATCAGATTCTTCTGAGGAGTTCCAGTACATTATCCTTTCCCCTGTGTAATTACCTTAACAAGCTCCAGCTGTTTTTATTCTCAGAAGGTTTACTCCCTGATATACAGCTGCCTACCCCCTTCGTAAGTGCAGGTCCTAAATGAGCTTTTTTCTCTGTTCCCTCACCACAATCCAGATTCTTTTGGGGAGTTACCAGTACAGTAACCATACCAGGAAGTACTTAATTTATTAAGCTACCTGCTTTTCTTAATCTCAGTGGAGATATTTACTGATAAACAGCTACCTACGCAGCATGTTCATGTCCGTTCCTAAATGAGCTTTTATCTCTCTCCTCCCCCTTACCACAAATAAGATTCTTCTGAGGAGTTCCCAGTACATTATCCTTCCCCCTGTGTAATTACCTTAACAACCTCAGCTGTTTTTATTCTCAGAAGGTTTACTCCCTGATATACAGCTGCCCTACCCCTTCGTAAGTGCAGGTCGTAAATGAGCTTTTTTTCTCTGTTCCGTCACCATAATCCAGATTCTTTTGGGGAGTTACCAGTACAGTAACCATACCAGGAAGTACTTAATTTATTAAGCTACTGCTTTTCTTAATCTCAGTGGAGATATTTACTGATAAACAGCTACCTACGCAGCATGTTCATGTCGTTCCTAAATGAGCTTTTATCTCTCTCCCCTCACCACAAATCAGATTCTTCTGAGGAGTTCCCAGTACATTATCCTTTCCCCGTGTAATTACCTTAACAAGCTCCAGCTGTTTTTATTCTGCGAAGGTTTACTCCCTGATATACAGCTGCCTACCCCCGTCGTAAGTGCAGGTCCTAAATGAGCTTTTTTCTCTGTTCCCTCACCACAATCCAGATTCTTTTGGGGAGTTACCAGTACAGTAACCATACCAGGAAGCTACTTAATTTATTAAGCTACTGCTTTTCTTTATCTCAGTGGAGATATTTACTGATAAACATCGACGTTTGCAGCATGTTCATGTCGTTCCTAATGAGCTTTTATCTCTCTCTCCCCTCACCACAAATCAGATTCTTCTGAGGAGTTCCCAATACTTTACTCCTTTCCCCTGTGTAATTACCTTAACCATCTCCAGCTGTTTTTATTCTCAGAAAGTTTACTCCCTGACATACTGCTGCCCTACACCCTTCGTAAGTGCAGGTCCTAAATGAGCTTTTTTTCTCTGTTCCCTCACCACAATCCAGATCTTTTGGGGAGTTACCAGTACAGTAACCATACCTGGAAGTACTTAATTTATAAGCTACTGCTTTTCTTTATCTCAGTGGAGATATTTACTGATAAACAGCTAACGTACGCAGCATGTTCATGTCGTTCCTAAATGAGCTTTTATCTCTCTCAGATCACCACAAATCAGATTCTCTGAGGAGTTGCCTGTACATTATCCTTTCCCCCTGTGTAATTACCTAACAAGCTCCAGCTGTTTTTTATTCTCAGAAGGTTTACTCCCTGATATACAGCTGCCTACCCCCTCGTAAGTGCAGTCCTAAATGAGCTTTTTTCTCTGTTCCCTCACCACAATCCAGATTCTTTTGGGGAGTTACCAGTACAGTAACCATTCCAGGAAGTACTTAATTTATAAGCTACTGTCTTTTCTTAATCTCAGTGGAGATATTTACTGATAAACAGCTACCTACGCAGCATGTTCATGTCGTTCCTAAATGAGCTTTTATCTCTCACCCCTCACCACAAATCAGATTCTTCTGAGGAGTTCCCAGTACATTATCCTTTCCCCTGTGTAATTACCTAATTCAAGCTCCCAGCTGTTTTTATTCTCAGAAGGTTTACTCCCTGATATACAGCTGCCTACCCCCTTCGTAAGTGCAGGTCCCTAATTGAACTTTTTTCTCTGCTCCTTCACTACAATCCAGATTCTTTTGGGGAGTTACCAGTACAGTAACCATACCAAGAAGTACTTAATTTATTAAGCTACTGCTTTTCTTAATCTCAGTGGAGATATTTACTGATAAACAGCTACGTACGCAGCATGTTCATGTCGTTCCTAAATGAGCTTTTATCTCTCTCCCCTCACCACAAATCAGATTCTTCTGAGGAGTTCCCAGTACATTATCCTTTCCCCTGTGTAATTACCTTAACAAGCTCCAGCTGTTTTTATTCTCAGAAGGTTTACTCCTGAAATACAGCTGCCTACCCCCTTCGTAAGTGCAGGTCCTAAATGAGATTTTTCTCTGTTCCCTCACCACAATCCAGATTCTTTTGGGGAGTTACCAGTACAGTAACCATACCAGGAAGTACTTAATTTATTAAGCTACTGCTTTTCTTAATCTCAGTGGAGATATTTACTGATAAACAGCTACCTACGCAGCATGTTCATGTCGTTCCTAAATGAGCTTTTATCTCTCTCCCCTCACCACAAATCAGATTCTTCTGAGGAGTTCTCAGTACATTATCCTTTCCCCTGTGTAATTACCTTAACAAGCTCCAGCTGTTTTTATTCTCAGAAGGTTCTACTCCCTGATATACAGCTGCCTACCCCCTTCGTAGTGCAGGTCCTAAATGAGCTTTTTTCTCTGTTCCTCACCACAATCCAGATTCTTTTGGGAGTTACCAGTACAGTAACCATACCAGGAAGTACTTAATTTATTAAGCTACTGCTTTTCTTTATCTCAGTGGAGATATTTACTGATAAACAGCTACGTACGCAGCATGTTCATGTCGTTCCTAAATGAGCTTTTATCTCTCTCAGATCACCACCAAATCAGATTCTTCTGAGGAGTTCCCAGTACATTATCCTTCCCCTGTGTAATTACCTTAACAAGCTCCAGCTGTTTTTATTCTCAGAAGGTTTACCTCCCCTGATATACAGCTGCCTACCACCTTCGTAAGTGCAGGTCCTAAATGAGCTTTTTTCTCTGTTCCCGAGCCTCAATCCAGATTCTTTGGGGAGTTACCAGTACAGTATCCATACCAGGAAGTACTTAATTTATTAAGCTACTGCTTTTCTTAATCTCAGTGGAGATATTTACTGATAAACAGCTACCTAACGCAGCATGTTCATGTCGTTCCTAATGAGCTTTAAACTCTCTCCTCTCACCACAAATCAGATTCTTCTGAGGAGTTGCCAGTACATTATCCTTTCCCCTGTGTAATTACCTTAACAAGCTCCAGCTGTTTTTATTCTCATAAGGTTTACTCCCTGATATACAGCTGCCTACCCGCTTCGTAAGTGCAGGTCCTAAATGAGCTTTTTTTCTTGTTCCCTCACCACAATCCAGATTCTTTTGGGGAGTTACCAGTACAGTAACCATTCCAGGAAGTACTTAATTTATTAAGCTACTGCTTTTTCTTAATCTCAGTGGAGATATTTACTGATAAACAGCTACCTACGCAGCATGTTCATGTCGTTCCTAAATGAGCTTTTATCTCTCACCCCTCACCACAAATCAGATTCTTCTGAGGAGTTCCCAGTACATTATCCTTTCCCCTGTGTAATTACCTTAACAAGCTCCAGCTGTTTTTATTCTCAGAAGGTTACTCCCTGATATACAGCTGCCTACCCCCCTTCGTAAGTGCAGGTCCTAATTGAACTTTTTTCTCTGCTCCTTCACCACAATCCAGATTGTTTTTGGGGAGTTACCAGTACAGTATCCATACCAAGAAGTACTTAATTTATTAAGCTACTGCTTTTCTTAATCTCAGTGGAGATATTTACTGATAAACAGCTACGTACCGCCGCATGTTCATGTCGTTCCTAAGTGAGCTTTTATCTCTCTCCCTCCTCACCACAAATCAGATTCTTCTGAGGAGTTCCCAGTACATTATCCTTTCCCCTGTGTAATTACCTTAACAAGCTCCAGCTGTTTTTATTCTCAGAAGGTTTACTCCCTGAAATACAGCTGCCTACCCCCTTCGTAAGTGCAGGTCCTAAATGAGATTTTCTCTGTTCCCTCACCACAATCCAGATCTTTTGGGGAGTTACCAGTACAGTAACCATACCAGGATGTACTTAATTTATTAAGCTACTGCTTTTCTTAATCTCAGTGGGAGATATTTACTGATAAACAGCTACCTACGCAGCATGTTCATGTCCTTCCTAAATGAGCTTTTTATCTCTCTTCCTCCCTCACCACAAATCAGATTCTTCTGAGGAGTTCTCAGTACATTATCCTTTCCCCCTGTGTACTTACCTTAACAAGCTCCAGGTGTTTTTATTCTCAGAAGGTTTACCCCCCTGATATACAGCTGCGTATCCCCTTCGTAAGTGCACGTCCTAATGAGCTTTTTTCTCTGTTCCCTCACCACAATCCAGATTCTTTGGGGGGAGAGACCAGTACAGTAACCATACCAGGAAGTACTTAATTTATTAAGCTACTTCTTCTCTTAATCTCAGTGAGATATTTACTGGATAAAACAGCTAACCTACGCACCATGTTCATGTCGTTCATAAATTAGCTTTTATCTCTCTCCCCTCACCACAAATCAGATTCTTCTGAGGAGTTCCCAGTACATTATCCTTTCCCCTGTGTAATTACCTTAACAAGATCCAGCTGTTTTTATTCTCAGAGGTTTACTCCCTGATATACAGCTGCCTACCCCCTTCGTAAGTGCAGGTCCTAAATGAGCTTTTTTCTCCGTTCCCTCACTACAATCAGATTCTTTTGGGGAGTTACCAGTACAGGAACCATACCAGGAAGTACTTAATTTATTAAGCTATTGCTTTTCTTAATCTCAGTGGAGATATTTACTGAAAAACAGCTACCTACGCAGCATGTTCATGTCGTTCCTAAATGGGCATTTATCTCTCTCCCCTCACCACAAATCAGATTCTTCTGAGGAGTTCCCAGTACATTATCCTTTCCCCTGTGTAATTACCATAACAAGCTCCAGCTGTTTTATTCTCAGAAGGTTTACTCGCTGATATACATCTGCCTACCCCCTTCGTAAGTGCAGGTCCTAAATGAGCTTTTTTCTCTGTTCCCTCACCACAATCCAGATTCTTTTGGGGAGTTACCAGTACAGTAACCATACCAGGAAGTACTTATTTATTAAGCTACTGCTTTTCTTAATCTCAGTGGAGATATTTACTGATAAACAGCTACCTATGCACCATGTTCATGTCGTTTCTAAATGAGCATTTATCTCTCTCCCCTCACCACAAATCAGATTCCTTCTGAGGAGTTCCCAGTACATTATCCTTTTCCCTGTGTAATTACCTTAACAAGCTCCAGCTGTTTTTATTCTCAGAAGGTTTACTCCCCTGATATGCAGCTGCCCTACCCCCTCCGTAAGTGCAGGTCCTAAATGATCTTTTTTCTCTATTCCCTCCCACCACAATCCAGATTCTTTTGGGGTGTTACCAGTACAGTAACCATACCAGGAAGTACTTAATTTATTAAGCTACTGCTTTTCTTAATCTCAGTGGAGATATTTACTGAAAAACAGCTACCTACGGCTGCATGTTCATGTCGTTCCTAAATGAGCTTTTATCTCTCTCCCCCCCTCACCTACAAATCAGATTCCTTCTGAAGGAGTTCCCAGTACATTATCCTTTCCCCCTGTGTAATTACCTTAATAAGCTCAGCTGTTTTTATTCTCAGAAGGTTTACTCCCTGATATACAGCATGCCTACCCCCATTCGTAAGTGCAGGTCCTAATGAGCTTTTTTCTCTGTTCCCCTCACCACAATCCCAGATTCTTTTAGGGAGTTACCAGTACAGTAACCATACCCGGAAGTACTTAATTTATTAGGCTACTGCTTTTCTTAATCTCAGTGGAGATATTTACTGATAAACAGCTACGTATGCAGCATGTTCATGTCGTTCCTAAATGACCTTTTATCTCTCTCCCCTCACCACAAAAATCAGATTCTTCAGAGGAATTCCCAGTACATTATCCTTTCCCCTGTGTAATAACCTTAACAAGCTCCTGCTGTTTTTATTCTCAGAAGTTTAATCTCCCTGATATACAGCTGCCTACCCCCTTCGTAATTGCAGGTCCTAAATGAGCTTTTTTCTCTGTTCCCTCACCACAATCCCAGATTCTTTTGGGAGTTACCAGTACAGTAACCATACCTGGAAGTACTTAGTTTATTAAGCTACTGCTTTTCTTTATCTCAGTGGAGATATTTAGAGATAAACAGCTACGTACGCAGCATGTTCATGTCGTTCCTAAATGAGCTTTTATCTCTCTCAGATCACCACAAATCAGATTCTTCTGAGGAGTTCCCAGTACATTATCCTTCCCCTGTGTAATTACCTTAAACAAGCTCCAGCTGTTTTTATCTCAGAAGGTTACTCCCTGATATACAGCTGCCTACCCCCTTTGTAAGTGCAGGTCCTAAATGAGCTTTTTTCTCTGTTCCCTCACCACAATCCAGATTCTTTTGGGGAGTTACCAGTACAGTAACCATTCCAGGAAGTACTTAATTTATTAAGCTACTGCTTTTCTTAATCTCAGTGGAGATATTTACTGATTAAACAGCTACCTACGCAGCATGTTCATGTCGTTCCTAAATGAGCTTTTATCTCTCACCCCTCACCACAAATCAGATTCTTCTGAGGAGTTCCCAGTACATTATCCTTTCCCCTGTGTAATTACCTTAACAAGCTCCAGCTGTTTTTATTCTCATAAGGTTTACTCCCTGATATACAGCTGCCTACCCCCTTCGTAAGTGCAGGTCCTAAATGAGCTTTTTTCTCCGTTCCCTCACTACAATCCAGATTCTTTTGGGGAGTTACCAGTACAAGTAACCATACCAGGGAGTATTTAATTTATTAAGCTACTGCTTTTCTTAATCTCAGTGGAGATATTTACTGATAAACAGCTACCTACCCAGCATGTTCATGTCGTTCCTAAATGAGCTTTTATCTCTCTCCCCCTCACCACAAATCAGATTCTTCTGAGGAGTTCCCAGTACATTATCCTTTCCCCTGTGTAATTACCTTTAACAAGCTCCAGCTGTTTTTTATTCTCAGAAGGTTACTCCCTGATATACAGCTGCCTACCCCCTTCGTAAGTGCAGGTCCTAAATGAGCTTTTTTCTCTGTTTCCTCACCATAATCCAGATTCTTTTGGGGAGTTACCAGTACAGTAACCATACCTGGAAGTACTTAATTTATTAAGCTACTGCTTTTCTTAATCTCAGTGGAGATATTTACTGATAAACAGCTACCTAGGCACCATGTTCATGTCGTTTCTAAATGAGCATTTATCTCCTCTCCCCTCACCACAAATCAGATTCTTCTGAGGAGTTCCCAGTACATTATCCTTTTCCCTGTGTAATTACCTTAACAAGCTCCAGCTGTTTTTATTCTCAGAAGGTTTACTCCCTGATATGCAGCTGCCTACCCCCTTCGTAAGTGCAGTCCTAAATGAGCTTTTTTCTCTATTCACCCACCCACAATCCAGATTCTTTTGGGGTGTTACCAGTACAGTAACCATACCAGGAAGTACTTAATTTATTAAGCTACTGCTTTTCTTAATCTCAGTGGAGATATTTACTGAAAAACAGCTACCTACGCTGCATGTTCATGTCGTTCCTAAATGAGCTTTTATCTCTCTCCCCCTCACCACAAATCAGATTCTTCTGAGGAGTTCCCAGTACATTATCCTTTCCCCTGTGTAATTACCTTAATAAGCTCAGCTGTTTTTATTCTCAGAAGGTTTACTCCCTGATATACAGCTGCCTACCCCATTCGTAAGTGCAGGTCCTAAATGAGCTTTTTTCTCTGTTCCCTCACCACAATCCAGATTCTTTTAGGAGTTACCAGTACAGTAACCATACCCGGAAGTACTTAATTTATTAGGCTACTGCTTTCTTAATCTCAGTGGAGATATTTACTGATAAACAGCTACGTATGCAGCATGTTCATGTCGTTCCTAAATGACCTTTTATCTCTCTCTCCCCTCACCAAAAAATCAGATTCTTCAGAGGAATTCCCAGTACATTATCCTTTCCCCTGTGTAATTACCTTAACAAGCTCCTGCTGTTTTTATTCTCAGAAGTTTAACTCCCTGATATACAGCTGCCTACCCCCTTCGTAATTGCAGGTCCTAAATGAGCTTTTTTCTCTGTTCCTCCACCACAATCCAGATTCTTTTGGGGAGTTACCAGTACAGTAACCATACCTGGAAGTACTTAATTTATTAAGCTACTGCTTTTCTTTATCTCAGTGGAGATATTTAGAGATAAACAGCTACGTACGCAGCATGTTCATGTCGTTCCTAAATGAGCTTTTATCTCTCTCAGATCACCACAAATCAGATTCTTCTGAGGAGTTGCCAGTACATTATCCTTTGCCCTGTGTAATTACCTTAACAAGCTCCAGCTGTTTTTATTCTCAGAAGGTTTACTCCCTGATATACAGCTGCCCTACCCCCTTCGTAAGTGCAGGTCCTAAATGAGCTTTTTTCTCTGTTCCCTCACCACAATCCAGATTCTTTGGGGAGTTACCAGTACAGTAACCATTCCAGGAAGTACTTAATTTATTAAGCTACTGCTTTTCTTAATCTCAGTGGAGATATTTACTGATAAACAGCTACCTACGCAGCATGTTCATGTCGTTCCTAAAATGAGCTTTTATCTCTCACCCCCTCACCACAAATCAGATTCTTCTGAGGAGTTCCCAGTACATTATCCTTTCCCCTGTGTAATTACCTTAACAAGCTCCAGCTGTTTTTATTCTCAGAAGTTTACTCCCTGATATACAGCTGCCTACCCCCTTCGTAAGTGCAGGTCCTAATTGAACTTTTTCTCTGCTCCTTCACTACAATCCAGATTCTTTTGGGGAGTTACCAGTACAGTAACCATACCAAGAAGTACTTAATTTATTAAGCTACTGCTTTTCTTAATCTCAGTGGAGATATTTACTGATAAACAGCTACGTACGCAGCATGTTCATGTCGTTCCTAAATGAGCTTTTATCTCTCTCCCCTCACCACAAATCAGATTCTTCTGAGGAGTTCCCAGTACATTATCCTTTCCCCTGTGTAATTACCTTAACAAGCTCCAGCTGTTTTTATTCTCAGAAGGTTTACTCCCTGAAATACAGCTGCCTACCCCCTTCGTAAGTGCACGTCCTAATGAGATTTTTCTCTTGTTCCCTCACCACAATCCAGATTCTTTTGGGGGAGTTACCAGTACAGTAACCATACCAGGAAGTACTTAATTTATTAAGCTACTGCTTTTCTTAATCTCAGTGGAGATATTTACTGATAAACAGCTACCTACGCAGCATGTTCATGTCGTTCTTAAATGAGCTTTTATCTCTCTCCCCCTCACCACAAATCAGATTCTTCTGAGGAGTTCCCAGTACATTATCCTTTCCCCTGTGTACTTACCTTAACAAGCTCCAGCTGTTTTTATTCTCAGAAGGTTTACTCCCTGATATACAGCTGCGTATCCCCTTCGTAAGTGCACGTCCTAAATGAGCTTTTTTCTCTGTTCCCTCACCACAATCCAGATTCTTTTGGGGAGTGACCAGTACAGTAACCATACCAGGAAGTACTTAATTTATTAAGCTACTGCTTTTCTTAATCTCAGTGGAGATATTTACTGATAAACAGCTACCTACGCAGCATGTTCATGTCGTTCCTAAATGAGCTTTTATCTCTCCTCCCCTCACCACAAATCAGATTCTTCTGAGGAGTTCCCAGTACATTATCCTTTCCCCTGTGTAATTACCTTACAAGCTCCAGCTGTTTTTATTCTCAGAAGGTTTACTCCCCTGATATACAGCTGCCTACCCCCTTCGTAAGTGCAGGTCCTAAATGAGCTTTTTCTCTGTTCCTCACCCACAATCCAGATTCTTTTGGGGAGTTACCAGTACAGTAACCATACAGGAAGTACTTAATTTATTAAGCTACTGCTTTTCTTAATCTCAGTGGAGATATTTACTGATAAACAGCTACCTACGCAGCATGTTCATGTCGTTCCTAAATGAGCTTTTATCTCTCTCCCCTTACCACAAATAAGATTCTTCTGAGGAGTTCCCAGTACATTATCCTTTCCCCTGTGTAATTACCTTAACAACCTCAGCTGTTTTTATTCTCAGAAGGTTTACTCCCTGATATACAGCTGCCTACCCCCTTCGTAAGTGCAGGTCGTAAATGAGCTTTTTTCTCTGTTCCGTCACCATAATCCAGATTCTTTTGGGGAGTTACCAGTACAGTAACCATACCAGGAAGTACTTAATTTATTAAGCTACTGCTTTTCTTAATCTCAGTGGAGATATTTACTGATAAACAGCTACCTACGCAGCATGTTCATGTCGTTCCTAAATGAGCTTTTTATCTCTCTCCCCTCACCACAAATCAGATTCTTCTGAGGAGTTCCCAGTACATTATCCTTTCCCCCGTGTAATTTACCTTAACAAGCTCCAGCTGTTTTTATCTGCGAAGGTTTACCTCCTGATATACAGCTGCCTACCCCCCGTCGTAAGTGCAGGTCCTAAATGAGCTTTTTTCTCTGTTCCCTCACCACAATCAGATTCTTTTGGGAGTTACCAGTACAGTAACCATACCAGGAAGTACTTAATTTATTAAGCTACTGCTTTTCTTTATCTCAGTGGAGATATTTACTGATAAACATCGACGTTTGCAGCATGTTCATGTCGTTCCTAAATGAGCTTTTTATCTCTCTCCCCTCACACCACAAATCAGATTCTTCTGAGGAGTTCCCAATACTTTATCCTTTCCCCTGTGTAATTACCTTAACCATCTCCAGCTGTTTTTATTCGCAGAAAGTTTACTCCCCTGACATACTGCTGCCCCTACACCCTTCGTAAGTGCAGGTCCTAAATGAGCTTTTTCTCTGTTCCCTCACCACAATCCAGATTCTTTTGGGGAGTTACCAGTTACAGTAACCATACCTGGAAGTACTTAATTTATTAAGCTACTGCTTTTCTTTATCTCAGTGGAGATATTTACTGATAAACAGCTACGTACGCAGCATGTTCATGTCGTTCCTAAATGAGCTTTTATCTCTCTCAGATCACCACAAATCAGATTCTTCTGAGGAGTTGCCAGTACATTATCCTTTCCCCTGTGTAATTACCTTAACAAGCTCCAGCTGTTTTTATTCTCAGAAGGTTTACTCCCTGATATACAGCTGCCTACCCCCTTCGTAAGTGCAGGTCCTAAATGAGCTTTTTTCTCTGTTCCCTCACCACAATCCAGATTCTTTTGGGGGAGTTACCAGTACAGTAACCATTCCAGGAAGTACTTAATTTATTAAGCTACTGCTTTTCTTAATCTCAGTGGAGATATTTACTGATAAACAGCTACCTACGCAGCATGTTCATGTCGTTCCTAAATGAGCTTTTATCTCTCACCCCTCACCCACAAATCAGATTCTTCTGAGGAGTTCCCAGTACATTATCCTTTCCCCTGTGTAATTACCTTAACAAGCTCCAGCTGTTTTTATTCTCAGAAGGTTTACTCCCTGATATACAGCTGCCTACCCCCCTTCGTAAGTGCAGGTCCTAATTGAACTTTTTTCTCTGCTCCTTCACTACAATCCAGATTCTTTTGGGGAGTTACCAGTACAGTAACCATACCAAGAAGTACTTAATTTATAAGCTACTGCTTTTCTTAATCTCAGTGGAGATATTTACTGATAAACAGCTACGTACGCAGCATGTTCATGTCGTTCCTAAATGAGCTTTTATCTCTCTCCCCCTCACCACAATCAGATTCTTCTGAGGAGTTCCCAGTACATTATCCTTTCCCCTGTGTAATTACCTTAACAAGCTCCAGCTGTTTTTATTCTCAGAAGGTTTACTCCCTGAAATACAGCTGCCTACCCCCTTCGTAAGTGCAGGTCCTAAATGAGATTTTTCTCTGTTCCCTCACGACAATCCAGATTCTTTTGGGGAGTTACCAGTACAGTAACCATACCAGGAAGTACTTAATTTATTAAGCTACTGCTTTTCTTAATCTCAGTGGAGATATTTACTGATAAACAGCTACCTACGCAGCATGTTCATGTCGTTCCTAAATGAGCTTTTATCTCTCTCCCCTCACCACAAATCAGATTCTTCTGAGGAGTTCTCAGTACATTATCCTTTCCCCTGTGTAATTACCTTAACAAGCTCCAGCTGTTTTTATTCTCAGAAGGTTTACTCCCTGATATACAGCTGCCTACCCCCTTCGTAAGTGCAGGTCCTAAATGAGCTTTTTTCTCTGTTCCCTCACCACAATCCAGATTCTTTTGGGGAGTTACCAGTACAGTAACCATACCAGGAAGTACTTAATTTATTAAGCTACTGCTTTTCTTTATCTCAGTGGAGATATTTACTGATAAACAGCTACGTACGCAGCATGTTCATGTCGTTCCTAAATGAGCTTTTATCTCTCTCAGATCACCACAAATCAGATTCTTCTGAGGAGTTCCCAGTACATTATCCTTTCCCCTGTGTAATTACCTTAACAAGCTCCAGCTGTTTTTATTCTCAGAAGGTTTACTCCCTGATATACAGCTGCCTACCCCCTTCGTAAGTGCAGGTCCTAAATGAGCTTTTTTCTCTGTTCCCGAGCCTCAATCCAGATTCTTTTGGGGAGTTACCAGTACAGTATCCATACCAGGAAGTACTTAATTTATTAAGCTACTGCTTTTCTTAATCTCAGTGGAGATATTTACTGATAAACAGCTACCTACGCAGCATGTTCATGTCGTTCCTAAATGAGCTTTAAACTCTCTCCTCTCACCACAAATCAGATTCTTCTGAGGAGTTGCCAGTACATTATCCTTTCCCCTGTGTAATTACCTTAACAAGCTCCAGCTGTTTTTATTCTCATAAGGTTTACTCCCTGATATACAGCTGCCTACCCCCTTCGTAAGTGCAGGTCCTAAATGAGCTTTTTTCTCTGTTCCCTCACCACAATCCAGATTCTTTTGGGGAGTTACCAGTACAGTAACCATTCCAGGAAGTACTTAATTTATTAAGCTACTGCTTTTCTTAATCTCAGTGGAGATATTTACTGATAAACAGCTACCTACGCAGCATGTTCATGTCGTTCCTAAATGAGCTTTTATCTCTCACCCCTCACCACAAATCAGATTCTTCTGAGGAGTTCCCAGTACATTATCCTTTCCCCTGTGTAATTACCTTAACAAGCTCCAGCTGTTTTTATTCTCAGAAGGTTTACTCCCTGATATACAGCTGCCTACCCCCTTCGAAAGTGCAGGTCCTAATTGAACTTTTTTCTCTGCTCCTTCACCACATCCAGATTGTTTTGGGAGTTACCAGTACAGTATCCATACCAAGAAGTACTTAATTTATTAAGCTACTGCTTTTCTTAATCTCAGTGGAGATATTTACTGATAAACAGCTACGTACGCCGCATGTTCATGTCGTTCCTAAGTGAGCTTTTATCTCTCTCCCCTCACCACAAATCAGATTCTTCTGAGGAGTTCCCAGTACATTATCCTTTCCCCTGTGTAATTACCTTAACAAGCTCCAGCTGTTTTTATTCTCAGAAGGTTTACTCCCTGAAATACAGCTGCCTACCCCCTTCGTAAGTGCAGGTCCTAATGAGATTTTTCTCTGTTCCCTCACCACAATCCAGATTCTTTTGGGGAGTTACCAGTACAGTAACCATACCAGGATGTACTTATTTATTAAGCTACTGCTTTTCTTAATCTCAGTGGAGATATTTACTGATAAACAGCTACCTACGCAGCATGTTCATGTCCTTCCTAAATGAGCTTTTATCTCTCTCCCCTCACCACAAATCAGATTCTTCTGAGGAGTTCTCAGTACATTATCCTTTCCCCTGTGTACTTACCTTAACAAGCTCCAGGTGTTTTTATTCTCAGAAGGTTTACTCCCTGATATACAGCTGCGTATCCCTTCGTAAGTGCACGTCCTAAATGAGCTTTTTTCTCTGTTCCCTCACCACAATCCAGATTCTTTTGGGGAGAGACCAGTACAGTAACCATACCAGGAAGTACTTAATTTATTAAGCTACTTCTTCTCTAATCTCAGTGGAGATATTTACTGATAAACAGCTACCTACGCACCATGTTCATGTCGTTCATAAATTAGCTTTATCTCTCTCCCCTCACCACAAATCAGATTCTTCTGAGGAGTTCCCAGTACATTATCCTTTCCTCTGTGTAATTACCTTAACAAGATCCAGCTGTTTTTATCTCAGAAGTTTTACTCCCTGATATACAGCTGCCTACCCCCTTCGTAAGTGCAGGTCCTAAATGAGCTTTTTTTCTCCGTTCCCTCACTACAATCCAGATTCTTTTGGGGAGTTACCAGTACAGGAACCATACCAGGAAGTACTTAATTTATTAAGCTATTGCTTTTCTTAATCTCAGTGGAGATATTTACTGAAAAACAGCTACCTACGCAGCATGTTCATGTCGTTCCTAAATGGGCATTTATCTCTCTCCCCTCACCACAAATCAGATTCTTCTGAGGAGTTCCCAGTACATTATCCTTTCCCTGTGTAATTACCATAACAAGCTCCAGCTGTTTTTATTCTCAGAAGGTTTACTCGCTGATATACATCTGCCTACCCCCTTCGTAAGTGCAGGTCCTAAATGAGCTTTTTTCTCTGTTCCCTCACCACAATCCAGATTCTTTTGGGAGTTACCAGTACAGTAACCATACCAGGAAGTACTTAATTTATTAAGCTACTGCTTTTCTTAATCTCAGTGGAGATATTTACTGATAAACAGCTACCTATGCACCATGTTCATGTCGTTTCTAAATGAGCATTTATCTCTCTCCCCTCACCACAAATCAGATTCTTCTGAGGAGTTCCCAGTACATTATCCTTTTCCCTGTGTAATTACCTTAACAAGCTCCAGCTGTTTTTATTCTCAGAAGGTTTACTCCCTGATATGCAGCTGCCTACCCCCCTTCGTAAGTGCAGGTCCTAAATGAGCTTTTTTCTCTATTCCCCCACCACAATCCAGATTCTTTTGGGGTGTTACCAGTACAGTAACCATACCAGGAAGTACTTAATTTATTAAGCTACTGCTTTTCTTAATCTCAGTGGAGATATTTACTGAAAAACAGCTACCTACGCTGCATGTTCATGTCGTTCCTAAATGAGCTTTTATCTCTCTCCCCTCACCACAAATCAGATTCTTCTGTGGAGTTCCCAGTACATTATCCTTTCCCCTGTGTAATTACCTTAATAAGCTCAGCTGTTTTTATTCTCAGAAGGTTTACTCCCTGATATACAGCTGCCTACCCCATTCGTAAGTGCAGGTCCTAAATGAGCTTTTTTTCTCTGTTCCCTCACCACAATCCAGATTCTTTTAGGGAGTTACCAGTACAGTAACCATACCGGAAGTACTTAATTTATTAGGCTACTGCTTTTCTTAATCTCAGTGGAGATATTTACTGATAAACAGCTACGTATGCAGCATGTTCATGTCGTTCCTAAATGACCTTTTATCTCTCTCCCCTCACAAAAATCAGATTCTTCAGAGGAATTCCCAGTACATTATCCTTTCCCCTGTGTAATTACGTTAACAAGCTCCTGCTGTTTTTATTCTCAGAAGTTTAACTCCCTGATATACAGCTTGCCTACCCCCTCGTAATTGCAGGTCCTAAATGAGCTTTTTTCTCTGTTCCCTCACCACAATCCAGATTCTTTTGGGGAGTTACCAGTACAGTAACCATACCTGGAAGTACTTAGTTTATTAAGCTACTGCTTTTCTTTATCTCAGTGGAGATATTTAGAGATAAACAGCTACGTACGCAGCATGTTCATGTCGTTCCTAAATGAGCTTTTATCTCTCTCAGATCACCACAAATCAGATTCTTCTGAGGAGTTCCCAGTACATTATCCTTTCCCCTGTGTAATTACCTTAACAAGCTCCAGCTGTTTTTATTCTCAGAAGGTTTACTCCCTGATATACAGCTGCCTACCCCCTTTGTAAGTGCAGGTCCTAAATGAGCTTTTTTCTCTGTTCCCTCACCACAATCCAGATTCTTTTGGGGAGTTACCAGTACAGTAACCATTCCAGGAAGTACTTAATTTATTAAGCTACTGCTTTTCTTAATCTCAGTGGAGATATTTACTGATAAACAGCTACCTACGCAGCATGTTCATGTCGTTCCTAAATGAGCTTTTATCTCTCACCCCTCACCACAAATCAGATTCTTCTGAGGAGTTCCCAGTACATTATCCTTTCCCCTGTGTAATTACCTTAACAAGCTCCAGCTGTTTTTATTCTCAGAAGGTTTACTCCCTGATATACAGCTGCCTACCCCCTTCGTAAGTGCAGGTCCTAAATGAGCTTTTTTCTCCGTTCCCTCACTACAATCCAGATTCTTTTGGGGAGTTACCAGTACAGGAACCATACCAGGAAGTACTTAATTTATTAAGCTATTGCTTTTCTTAATCTCAGTGGAGATATTTACTGAAAAACAGCTACCTACGCAGCATGTTCATGTCGTTCCTAAATGGGCATTTATCTCTCTCCCCTCACCACAAATCAGATTCTTCTGAGGAGTTCCCAGTACATTATCCTTTCCCCTGTGTAATTACCATAACAAGCTCCAGCTGTTTTATTCTCAGAAGGTTTACTCGCTGATATACATCTGCCTACCCCCTTCGTAAGTGCAGGTCCTAAATGAGCTTTTTTCTCTGTTCCCTCACCACAATCCAGATTCTTTTGGGGAGTTACAGTACAGTAACCATACCAGGAAGTACTTAATTTATTAAGCTACTGCTTTTCTTAATCTCAGTGGAGATATTTACTGATAAACAGCTACCTATGCACCATGTTCATGTCGTTTCTAATGAGCATTTATCTCTCTCCCCTCACCACAAATCAGATTCTTCTGAGGAGTTCCCAGTACATTATCCTTTTCCCTGTGTAATTACCTTAACAAGCTCCAGCTGTTTTTATTCTCAGAAGGTTTACTCCCTGATATGCAGCTGCCTACCCCCTTCGTAAGTGCAGGTCCTAAATGAGCTTTTTTCTCTATTCCCCCACCACAATCCAGATTCTTTTGGGGTGTTACCAGTACAGTAACCATACCAGGAAGTACTTAATTTATTAAGCTACTGCTTTTCTTAATCTCAGTGGAGATATTTACTGAAAAACAGCTACCTACGCTGCATGTTCATGTCGTTCCTAAATGAGCTTTTATCTCTCTCCCCTCACCACAAATCAGATTCTTCTGAGGAGTTCCCAGTACATTATCCTTTCCCCTGTTGTAATTACCTTAATAAGCTCAGCTGTTTTTATTCTCAGAAGGTTTACTCCCTGATATACAGCTGCCTACCCCATTCGTAAGTGCAGGTCCTAAATGAGCTTTTTTCTCTGTTCCCTCACCACAATCCAGATTCTTTTAGGGAGTTACCAGTACAGTAACCATACCCGGAAGTACTTAATTTATTAGGCTACTGCTTTTCTTAATCTCAGTGGAGATATTTACTGATAAACAGCTACGTATGCAGCATGTTCATGTCGTTCCTAAATGACCTTTTATCTCTCTCCCCTCACCAAAAATCAGATTCTTCAGAGGAATTCCCAGTACATTATCCTTTCCCCTGTGTAATTACCTTAACAAGCTCCTGCTGTTTTTATTCTCAGAAGTTTAACTCCCTGATATACAGCTGCCTACCCCCTTCGTAATTGCAGGTCCTAAATGAGCTTTTTTCTCTGTTCCCTCACCACAATCCAGATTCTTTTGGGGAGTTACCAGTACAGTAACCATACCTGGAAGTACATAGTTTATTAAGCTACTGCTTTTCTTTATCTCAGTGGAGATATTTAGAGATAAACAGCTACGTACGCAGCATGTTCATGTCGTTCCTAAATGAGCTTTTATCTCTCTCAGATCACCACAAATCAGATTCTTCTGAGGAGTTCCCAGTACATTATCCTTTCCCCTGTGTAATTACCTTAACAAGCTCCAGCTGTTTTTATTCTCAGAAGGTTTACTCCCTGATATACAGCTGCCTACCCCCTTTGTAAGTGCAGGTCCTAAATGAGCTTTTTTCTCTGTTCCCTCACCACAATCCAGATTCTTTTGGGGAGTTACCAGTACAGTAACCATTCAGGAAGTACTTAATTTATTAAGCTACTGCTTTTCTTAATCTCAGTGGAGATATTTACTGATAAACAGCTACCTACGCAGCATGTTCATGTCGTTCCTAAATGAGCTTTTATCTCTCACCCCTCACCACAAATCAGATTCTTCTGAGGAGTTCCAGTACATTATCCTTTCCCCTGTGTAATTACCTTAACAAGCTCCAGCTGTTTTTATTCTCAGAAGGTTTACTCCCTGATATACAGCTGCCTACCCCCTTCGTAAGTGCAGGTCCTAATTGAACTTTTTTCTCTGCTCCTTCACTACAATCCGATTCTTTTGGGGAGTTACCAGTACAGTAACCATACCAAGAAGTACTTAATTTATTAAGCTACTGCTTTTCTTAATCTCAGTGGAGATATTTACTGATAAACAGCTACGTACGCAGCATGTTCATGTCGTTCCTAAATGAGCTTTTATCTCTCTCCCCTCACCACAAATCAGATTCTTCTGAGGAGTTCCCAGTACATTATCCTTTCCCCTGTGTAATTACCTTAACAAGCTCCAGCTGTTTTTATTCTCAGAAGGTTTACTCCCTGAAATACAGCTGCCTACCCCCTTCGTAAGTGCACGTCCTAAATGAGATTTTTCTTCTGTTCCCTCACCACAATCCAGATTCTTTTGGGGATTTCCAGTACAGTAACCATACCAGGAAGTACTTAATTTATTAAGCTACTGCTTTTCTTAATCTCAGTGGAGATATTTACTGATAAACAGCTACCTACGCAGCATGTTCATGTCGTTCCTAAATGAGCTTTTATCTCTCTCCCTCACCACAAATCAGATTCTTCTGAGGAGTTCCCAGTACATTATCCTTTCCCCTGTGTACTTACCTTAACAAGCTCCAGCTGTTTTTATTCTCAGAAGGTTTACTCCCTGATATACAGCTGCGTATCCCCTTCGTAAGTGCACGTCCTAAATGAGCTTTTTTCTCTGTTCCCTCACCACAATCCAGATTCTTTTGGGAGTGACCAGTACAGTAACCATACCAGGAAGTACTTAATTTATTAAGCTACTGCTTTTCTTAATCTCAGTGGAGATATTTACTGATAAACAGCTACCTACGCAGCATGTTTCATGTCGTTCCTAAATGAGCTTTTATCTCTCTCCCCTCACCACAAATCAGATTCTTCTGAGGAGTTCCCAGTACATTATCCTTTCCCCTGTGTAATTACCTTAACAAGCTCCAGCTGTTTTTATTCTCAGAAGGTTTACTCCCTGGTATACAGCTGCCTACCCCCTTCGTAAGTGCAGGTCCTAAATGAGCTTTTTTCTCTGTTCCCTCACCACAATCCAGATTCTTTTGGGGAGTTACCAGTACAGTAACCATACAGGAAGTACTTAATTTATTAAGCTACTGCTTTTCTTAATCTCAGTGGAGATATTTACTGATAAACAGCTACCTACGCAGCATGTTCATGTCGTTCCTAAATGAGCTTTTATCTCCTCCCCTTACCACAAATAAGATTCTTCTGAGGAGTTCCCAGTACATTATCCTTTCCCCTGTGTAATTACCTTAACAAGCTCCAGCTGTTTTTATTCTCAGAAGGTTTACTCCCTGATATACAGCTGCCTACCCCCTTCGTAAGTGCAGGTCGTAAATGAGCTTTTTTCTCTGTTCCGTCACCATAATCCAGATTCTTTTGGGGAGTTACCAGTACAGTAACCATACCAGGAAGTACTTAATTTATTAAGCTACTGCTTTTCTTAATCTCAGTGGAGATATTTACTGATAAACAGCTACCTACGCAGCATGTTCATGTCGTTCCTAAATGAGCTTTTATCTCTCTCCCCTCACCACAAATCAGATTCTTCTGAGGAGTTCCCAGTACATTATCCTTTCCCCGTGTAATTACCTTAACAAGCTCCAGCTGTTTTTATTCTGCGAAGGTTTACTCCCTGATATACAGCTGCCTACCCCCGTCGTAAGTGCAGGTCCTAAATGAGCTTTTTTCTCTGTTCCCTCACCACAATCCAGATTCTTTTGGGGAGTTACCAGTACAGTAACCATACCAGGAAGTACTTAATTTATTAAGCTACTGCTTTTCTTTATCTCAGTGGAGATATTTACTGATAAACATCGACGTTTGCAGCATGTTCATGTCGTTCCTAAATGAGCTTTTATCTCTCTCCCCTCACCACAAATCAGATTCTTCTGAGGAGTTCCCAATACTTTATCCTTTCCCCTGTGTAATTACCTTAACCATCTCCAGCTGTTTTTATTCTCAGAAAGTTTACTCCCTGAAATACTGATGCCTACACCCTTCGTAAGTGCAGGTCCTAAATGAGCGTTTTTCTCTGTTCCCTCACCACAATCCAGATTCTTTTGGGGGAGTTACCAGTACAGTAACCATACCTGGAAGTACTTAATTTATTAAGCTACTGCTTTTCTTTATCTCAGTGGAGATATTTACTGATAAACAGCTACGTACGCAGCATGTTCATGTCGTTCCTAAATGAGCTTTTATCTCTCCCAGATCACCACAAATCAGATTCTTCTGAGGAGTTGCCAGTACATTATCCTTTCCCCTGTGTAATTACCTTAACAAGCTCAGCTGTTTTTATTCTCAGAAGGTTTACTCCCTGATATACAGCTGCCTACCCCCTTCGTAAGTGCAGGTCCTAAATGAGCTTTTTTCTCTGTTCCCTCACCACAATCCAGATTCTTTTGGGGAGTTACCAGTACAGTAACCATTCAGGAAGTACTTAATTTATTAAGCTACTGCTTTTCTTAATCTCAGTGGAGATATTTACTGATAAACAGCTACGTACGCATCATGTTCATGTCGTTCCTAAATGAGCTTTTATCTCTCTCCCCTCCCACAAATCAGATTCTTCTGAGGAGTTCCAGTACATTATCCTTTCCCCTGTGTAATTACCTTAACAAGCTCCAGCTGTTTTTATTCTCAGAAGGTTTACTCCCTGAAATACAGCTGCCTACCCCCTTCGTAAGTGCAGGTCCTAAATGAGATTTTTCTCTGTTCCCTCACCACAATCCAGATTCTTTTGGGGAGTTACCAGTACAGTAACCATACCAGGAAGTACTTAATTTATTAAGCTACTGCTTTTCTTAATCTCAGTGGAGATATTTACTGATAAACAGCTACCTACGCAGCATGTTCATGTCGTTCCTAAATGAGCTTTTATCTCTCTCCCCTCACCACAAATCAGATTCTTCTGAGGAGTTCCAATTACCTTAACAAGCTCCAGCTGTTTTTATTCTCAGAAGGTTTACTCCCTGATATACAGCTGCCTACCCCCTTCGTAAGTGCAGGTCCTAAATGAGCTTTTTTCTCTTGTTCCCTCACCACAATTCAGATTCTTTTGGGGAGTTACCAGTACAGTAACCATACCAGGAAGTACTTAATTTATTAAGCTACTGCTTTTCTTATTCTCAGTGGAGATATTTACTGATAAACAGCTACCTACGCAGCATGTTCATGTCGTTCCTAAATGAGCTTTTATCTCTCTCCCCTTACCACAAATAAGATTCTTCTGAGGAGTTCCCAGTACATTATCCTTTCCCCTGTGTAATTACCTTAACAAGCTCCAGCTGTTTTTATTCTCAGAGGTTTACTCCCTGATATACAGCTGCCTACCCCCTTCGTAAGTGCAGGTCGTAAATGAGCTTTTTTCTCTGTTCCGTCACCATAATCCAGATTCTTTTGGGGAGTTACCAGTACAGTAACCATACCAGGAAGTACTTAATTTATTAAGCTACTGATTTTCTCAATCTCAGTGGAGATATTTACTGAAAAAACAGCTACCTACCCAGCATGTTCATGTCGTTCCTAAATGAGCTTTTATCTCTCTCCCCTCACCACAAATCAGATTCTTCTGAGGAGTTCCCAATACTTTATCCTTTCCCCTGTGTAATTACCTTAACCATCTCCAGCTGTTTTTATTCTCAGAAAGTTTACTCCCTGATATACTGCTGCCTACCCCCTTCGTAAGTGCAGGTACTAAATGAGCTTTTTTCTCTGTTCCCTCACCACAATCCAGATTCTTTTGGGGAGTTACCAGTACAGTAACCATAGCAGGAAGTACTTAATTTATTAAGCTACTGCTTTTCTTTATCTCAGTGGAGATATTTACTGATAAACAGCTACGTACGCAGCATGTTCATGTCGTTCCTAAATGAGCTTTTATCTCTCACCCCTCACCACAAATCAGATTCTTCTGAGGAGTTCCCAGTACATTATCCTTTCCCCTGTGTAATTACCTTAACAAGCTCCAGCTGTTTTTATTCTCAGAAGGTTTACTCCCTGATATACAGCTGCCTACCCCCTTCGTAAGTGCAGGTCCTAAATGAGCTTTTTTCTCTGTTCCCGAGCCTCAATCCAGATTCTTTTGGGGAGTTACCAGTACAGTATCCATACCAGGAAGTACTTAATTTATTAAGCTACTGCTTTTCTTAATCTCAGTGGAGATATTTACTGATAAACAGCTACCTACGCAGCATGTTCATGTCGTTCCTAAATGAGCTTTAAACTCTCTCCTCTCACCACAAATCAGATTCTTCTGAGGAGTTGCCAGTACATTATCCTTTCCCCTGTGTAATTACCTTAACAAGCTCCAGCTGTTTTTATTCTCATAAGGTTTACTCCCTGATATACAGCTGCCTACCCCCTTCGTAAGTGCAGGTCCTAAATGAGCTTTTTTCTCTGTTCCCTCACCACAATCCAGATTCTTTTGGGGAGTTACCAGTACAGTAACCATTCCAGGAAGTACTTAATTTATTAAGATACTGCTTTTCTTAATCTCAGTGGAGATATTTACTGATAAACAGCTACCTACGCAGCATGTTCATGTCGTTCCTAAATGAGCTTTTTATCTCTCACCCCCTCACCACAAATCAGATTCTTCTGAGGAGGTTCCCAGTACATTATCCTTTCCCCTGTGTAATTACCTTAACAAGCTCCAGCTGTTTTTATTCTCAGAAGGTTTACTCCCTGATATACAGCTGCCTACCCCCTTCGTAAGTGCAGGTCCTAATTGAACTTTTTTCTCTGCTCCTTCACCACAATCCAGATTGTTTTGGGAGTTACCAGTACAGTATCCATACCAAGAAGTACTTAATTTATTAAGCTACTGCTTTTCTTAATCTCAGTGGAGATATTTACTGATAAACAGCTACGTACGCCGCATGTTCATGTCGTTCCTAAGTGAGCTTTTATCTCTCTCCCCTCACCACAAATCAGATTCTTCTGAGGAGTTCCCAGTACATTATCCTTTCCCCTGTGTAATTACCTTAACAAGCTCCAGCTGTTTTTATTCTCAGAAGGTTTACTCCCTGAAATACAGCTGCCTACCCCCTTCGTAAGTGCAGGTCCTAAATGAGATTTTTCTCTGTTCCCTCACCACAATCCAGATTCTTTTGGGGAGTTACCAGTACAGTAACCATACCAGGAAGTACTTAATTTATTAAGCTACTGCTTTTCTTAATCTCAGTGGAGATATTTACTGATAAACAGCTACCTACGCAGCATGTTCATGTCCTTCCTAAATGAGCTTTTATCTCTCACCCCTCACCACAAATCAGATTCTTCTGAGAGTTCCCAGTACATTATCCTTTCCCCTGTGTACTTACCTTAACAAGCTCCAGGTGTTTTTATTCTCAGAAGGTTTACTCCCTGATATACAGCTGCGTATCCCCTTCGTAAGTGCACGTCCTAAATGAGCTTTTTTCTCTGTTCCCTCACCACAATCCAGATTCTTTTGGGGAGTGACCAGTACAGTAACCATACCAGGAAGTACTTAATTTATTAAGCTTCTTCTTCTCTTAATCTCAGTGGAGATATTTACTGATAAACAGCTACGTACGCAGCATGTTCATGTCGTTCCTAAATGAGCTTTTATCTCTCACCCCTCACCACAAATCAGATCTTCTGAGGAGTTCCCAGTACATTATCCTTTCCCCTGTGTAATTACCTTAACAAGCTCCAGCTGTTTTTATTCTCAGAAGGTTTACTCCCTGATATACAGCTGCCTACCCCCTTCGTAAGTGCAGGTCCTAAATGAGCTTTTTTCTCTGTTCCCTCACCACAATAAAGATTCTTTTGGGGAGTTACCAGTACAGTAACCAAACCAGGAAGTACTTAATTTATTAAGCTACTGCTTTTCTTAATCTCAGTGGAGATATTTACTGATAAACAGCTACCTACGCAGCATGTTCATGTCGTTCCTAAATGAGCTTTAAACTCTCTCCTCTCACCACAAATCAGATTCTTCTGAGGAGTTGCCAGTACATTATCCTTTCCCCTGTGTAATTACCTTAACAAGCTCCAGCTGTTTTTATTCTCATAAGGTTTACTCCCTGATATACAGCTGCCTACCCCCTTCGTAAGTGCAGGTCCTAAATGAGCTTTTTTCTCTGTTCCCTCACCACAATCCAGATTCTTTTGGGGAGTTACCAGTACAGTAACCATTCCAGGAAGTACTTAATTTATTAAGATACTGCTTTTCTTAATCTCAGTGGAGATATTTACTGATAAACAGCTACCTACGCAGCATGTTCATGTCGTTCCTAAATGAGCTTTTATCTCTCACCCCTCACCACAAATCAGATTCTTCTGAGGAGTTCCCAGTACATTATCCTTTCCCCTGTGTAATTACCTTAACAAGCTCCAGCTGTTTTTATTCTCAGAAGGTTTACTCCCTGATATACAGCTGCCTACCCCCTTCGTAAGTGCAGGTCCTAATTGAACTTTTTTCTCTGCTCCTTCACCACAATCCAGATTGTTTTGGGGAGTTACCAGTACAGTATCCATACCAAGAAGTACTTAATTTATTAAGCTACTGCTTTTCTTAATCTCAGTGGAGATATTTACTGATAAACAGCTACGTACGCCGCATGTTCATGTCGTTCCTAAGTGAGCTTTTATCTCTCTCCCCTCACCACAAATCAGATTCTTCTGAGGAGTTCCCAGTACATTATCCTTTCCCCTGTGTAATTACCTTAACAAGCTCCAGCTGTTTTTATTCTCAGAAGGTTTACTCCCTGAAATACAGCTGCCTACCCCCTTCGTAAGTGCAGGTCCTAAATGAGATTTTTCTCTGTTCCCTCACCACAATCCAGATTCTTTTGGGGAGTTACCAGTACAGTAACCATACCAGGAAGTACTTAATTTATTAAGCTACTGCTTTTCTTAATCTCAGTGGAGATATTTACTGATAAACAGCTACCTACGCAGCATGTTCATGTCCTTCCTAAATGAGCTTTTATCTCTCACCCCTCACCACAAATCAGATTCTTCTGAGGAGTTCCCAGTACATTATCCTTTCCCCTGTGTACTTACCTTAACAAGCTCCAGGTGTTTTTATTCTCAGAAGGTTTACTCCCTGATATACAGCTGCGTATCCCCTTCGTAAGTGCACGTCCTAAATGAGCTTTTTTCTCTGTTCCCTCACCACAATCCAGATTCTTTTGGGGAGTGACCAGTACAGTAACCATACCAGGAAGTACTTAATTTATTAAGCTTCTTCTTCTCTTAATCTCAGTGGAGATATTTACTGATAAACAGCTACCTACGCACCCATGTTCATGTCGTTCATAAATGAGCTTTTATCTCTCTCCCCTCACCACAAATCAGATTCTTCTGAGGAGTTCCCAGTACATTATCCTTTCCCCTGTGTAATTACCTTAACAAGATCCAGCTGTTTTTATTCTCAGAAGGTTTACTCCCTGATATACAGCTGCCTACCCCCTCGTAAGTGCAGGTCCTAAATGAGCTTTTTTCTCCGTTCCCTCACTACAATCCAGATTCTTTTGGGGAGTTACCAGTACAGGAACCATACCAGGAAGTACTTAATTTATTAAGCTACTGCTTTTCTTAATTTCAGTGGAGATATTTACTGATAAACAGCTACCTACGCAGCATGATCATGTCGTTCCTAAATGAGCTTTTATCTCTCTCCCCTCACCACAAATCAGATTCTTCTGAGGAGTTCCCAGTACATTATCCTTTCCCCTGTGTAATTACCTTAACAAGCTCCAGCTGTTTTTATTCTCAGGAGTTTACTCCCTGATATAGAGCTACCTACCGCCTTCGTAAGTGCAGGTCCTAAATGAGCTTTTTTCTTTGTTCCCTCACCACAATCCAGATTCTTTTGGGGAGTTACCAGTATAGTAACTATACCAGGAAGTACTTAATTTATTAAGCTACTGCTTTTCTTAATCTCAGTGGAGATATTTACTGATAAACAGCTACATACGCAGCATGATCATGTCGTTCCTAAATGAGCTTTTATCTCTCTTCCCTCACCACAAATCAGATTCTTCTGAGGAGTTCCCAGTACATTATCCTTTTCTCTGTGTAATTACCTTAACAAGCTCCAGCTGTTTTTATTCTCAGAAGGTTTACTCCCTGATATACTGCTTGGTACCCCGTTCGTAAGTGCAGGTCCTAAATGAGCTTTTTTCTCTGTTCCCTCACCATAATCCAGATTCTTTTGGGGAGTTACCAGTACAGTAACCATACCAGGAAGTACTTAATTTATTAAGTTACTGCTTTTCTTAATCTCAGTGGAGATATTTACTGATAAACAGCTACATAAGCAGCATGTTCATGTCGTTCCTAAATGAGCTTTTATCTCTCTCCCCTCACCACAAATCAGATTCTTCTGAGGAGTTCCCAGTACATTATCCTTTCCCCTGTGTAATTACCTTAACAAGTTCCAACTGTTTTTATTCTCAGAAGGTTTACTCCCTGATATACAGCTGCCTACCCCCTTCGTAAGTGCCGGTCCTAAATGAGCTTTTTTTTCTGTTCCCTCACCACAATCCAGATTCTTTTGGGGAGTTACCAGTACAGTAACCATACCAGGAAGTACTTAATTTATTAAGCTACTCCTTTTCTTTTTTTTTTTTTTTGCCAGTCCTGGAACTTGGACTCAAGGCCTGAGCACTGTCCCTGGCTTCTTTTTGCTCAAGGCTAGCACTCTGCCACATGAGCCGCAGCGCAACTTCTGGCCATTTTCTGTATATGTGGTGCTGGGGAATCGAACCCAGGGCCTCATGTATACGAGGCAGGCACTCTTGCCACTAGGCCATATCCCCAGCCAAGCTACTGCTTTTCTTAATCTCAGTGGAGATATTTACTGATAAACAGCTACCTACGAAGCATGTTCATGTCGTTCCTAAATGAGCTTTTATCTCTCTCCCCTCACCACAATCAGATTCTTCTGAGGAGTTCCCAGTACATTATCCTTTCCCCTGTGTAATTACCTTAACAAGCTCCAGCTGTTTTTATTCTCAGAAGGTTTACTCCCTGATATACAGCTGCCTACCCCCTTCATAAGTGAAGGTCCTCAATGACCTTTTTTCTCTGTTCCCTCACCACAATCCAGATTCTTTTGGGGAGTTACCTGTACAGTATCCATAGCAGGAAGTACTTAATTTATTAAGCTACTGCTTTTCTTAACCTCAGTGAAGATATTTACTGATAAACAGCTACCTACGCTGCATGTTCATGTCGTTCCTAAATGAGCTTTTATCTCTCTCCCCTCACCACAAATCAGATTCTTCTGAGGAGTTCCCAGTACATTATCCTTTCCCCTGTGTAATTACCTTAACAAGCTCCAGCTGTTTTTATTCTCAGAAGGTTTACTCCCTGATATACAGCTGCCTACCCCCTTCGTAAGTGCAGGTCCTAAATGAGCTTTTATCTCTCTCCCTCACCACAATCCAGATTCTTTTGGGAGTTACCAGTACAGGAACCATACCAGTAAGTACTTAATTTATTAAGCTACTGCTTTTCTTAATCTCAGTGGAGATATTTACTAATAACCAGCTACCTACGCAGCATGTTCATGTCGTTCCTAAATGAGCTTTTAGCTCTCTCCCCTCACCACAAATCAGATTCTTCGCAGGAGTTCCCAGTACATTATCCTTTCCCCTGTGTAATTACCTTAACAAGCTCCAGCTGTTTTTATTCTCAGAAAGTTTACCCCCTGATATACAGCTGCCTACCCCCTTCGTAAGTGCAGGTCCTAAATGAGCTTTTTTCTCTGTTCCCTCACCACAATCCAGATTCTTTTGGGGAGTTACCAGTACAGTAACCATACCAGGAAGTACTTAATTTATTAAGCTACTGCTTTTCTTAATCTCAGTGGAGATATTTACTGATAAACAGCTACCTACGCAGCATGTTTCATGTCGTTCCTAAATGAGCTTTTATCTCTCTCCCCTCACCACAAAATCAGATTCTTCTGAGGAGTTCCCAGTACATTATCCTTTCCCCTGTGTAATTACCTTAACAAGCTCCAGCTGTTTTTATTATCAGAAGGTTTACTCCCTGATATACAGCTGCCTACCCCCTTCGTAAGTGCAGGTCCTAAATGAGCTTTTTTCTCCGTTCCCTCACCACAATCCAGATTCTTTTGGGGAGTTACCAGTACAGGAACCATACCAGGAAGTACTTAATTTATTAAGCTACTGCTTTTCGTAATCTCAGTGGAGATATTTACTGATAAGCAGCTACCTACGCAGCATGTTCATGTCGTTCCTAATGAGCTTTTTTCTCTCTCCGTCACCACAAATCAGATTCTTCTGAGGAGTTCCCAGTACATTATCCTTTCCCCTGTGTAATTACCTTAACAAGCTCCAGCTGTTTTTATTCTCAGAAGGTTTACTCCCTGATATACAGCTGCCTACCCCTTCGAAAGTGGAGGTCCTAAATGAGCTTTTTTCTTTGTTCCCTCACCACAATCCAGATTCTTTTGGGGAGTTACCAGTACAGTAACCATACCAGGAAGTACTTAATTTTTTAAGC
The DNA here is from genome assembly GCF_023159225.1 of Perognathus longimembris pacificus. Classification (NCBI taxonomy): domain Eukaryota; kingdom Metazoa; phylum Chordata; class Mammalia; order Rodentia; family Heteromyidae; genus Perognathus; species Perognathus longimembris. The sequence goes on along the minus strand of NW_025956400.1, from coordinate 7,998 downwards.
TACTGCTTTTCTTAATCTCAGTGGAGATATTTACTGATAAACAGCTACCTACGCAGCATGTTCATGTCGTTCCTAAATGAGCTTTTATCTCTCTCCCCTCACCACAAATCAGATTCTTCTGAATTGTTCCCAGTACATTATCCTTTCCCCTGTGTAATTACCTTAACAAGCTCCAGCTGTTTTTATTCTCAGAAGTTTTACCCCTGATATACAGCTGCCTACCCCCTTCGTATGTGCAGGTCCTAAATGAGCTTTTTTCTCTGTTCCCTCACCACAATCCAGATTCTTTTGGGGAGTTACCAGTACAGTAACCATACCAGGAAGTACTTAATTTATTAAGCTTCTGCTTTTCTTAATCTCAGTGGAGATATTTACTGATAAACAGCTACCTACGCAGCATGTTCATGTTGTTCCTAAATGAGCTTTTATCTCTCTCCACTCACCACAAATCAGATTCTTCTGAGGAGTTCCCAGTACATTATCCTTTCCCCTGTGTACTTACCTTAACAAGCTCCAGCTGTTTATATTCTCAGAAGGTTTACTCCCTGATATACAGCTGCGTATCCCCTTCGTAAGTGCACGTCCTAAATGAGCTTTTTTCTCTGTTCCCTCACCACAATCCAGATTCTTTTGGGGAGTTACCAGTACAGTAACCATACCAGGAAGTACTTAATTTATTAAGCTACTTCTTCTCTTAATCTCAGTGGAGATATTTACTGATAAACAGCTACCTACGCAGCATGTTCATGTCGTTCCTAAATGAGCTTTTATCTCTCTCCCCTCACCAAAAATCAGATTCTTCTGAGGAGTTCCCAGTACATTATCCTTTCCCCTGTGTAATTACCTTAACAAGCTCCAGCTGTTTTTTATTCTCAGAAGGTTTACTCCCTGATATACAGCTGCCTACCCCCTTCGTAAGTGCAGCTCCTAAATGAGCTTTTATCTCTCTCCCCTCACCACAATCCAGATTCTTTTGGGGAGTTACCAGTACAGGAACCATACCAGTAAGTACTTAATTTATTAAGCTACTGCTTTTCTTAATCTCAGTGGAGATATTTACTAATAACCAGCTACCTACGCAGCATGTTCATGTCGTTCCTAAATGAGCTTTTAGCTCTCTCCCCTCACCACAAATCAGATTCTTCGCAGGAGTTCCCAGTACATTATCCTTTCCCCTGTGTAATTACCTTAACAAGCTCCAGCTGTTTTTATTCTCAGAAGGTTTACTCCTGATATACAGCTGCCTACCCCCTTCGTAAGTGCAGGTCCTAAATGAGCTTTTTTCTCCGTTCCCTCACCCACAATCCAGATTCTTTTGGGGAGTTACCAGTACAGGAACCATACCAGGAAGTACTTAATTTATTAACCTACTGCTTTTCTTAATCTCAGTGGAGATATTTACTGATAAACAGCTACCTACGCAGCATGTTCATGTCGTTCCTAAATGAGCTTTTTTCTCTCTCCCCTCACCACAAATCAGATTCTTCTGAGGAGTTCCCAGTACATTATCCTTTCCCCTGTGTAATTACCTTAACAAGCTCCAGCTGTTTTTATTCTCAGAAGGTTACTCCCTGATATACAGCTGCCTACCCTTCGAAAGTGGAGGTCCTAAATGAGCTTTTTTCTTTGTTCCCTCACCACAATCCAGATTCTTTTGGGGAGTTACCAGTACAGTAACCATTACCAGGAAGTACTTAATTTTTTAAGGTACTGCTTTTCTTAATCTCAGTGGAGATATTTACTGATAAACAGCTACCTACGCAGCATGTTCATGTCGTTCCTAAATGAGCTTTTATCTCTCTCCATTCACCACAAATCAGATTCTTCTGAGGAGTTCCCAGTACATTATCCTTTCCCCTGTGTACTTACCTTAACAAGCTCCAGCTGTTTATATTCTCAGAAGGTTTACTCCCTGATATACAGCTGCGTATCCCCTTCGTAAGTGCACGTCCTAAATGAGCTTTTTTCTCTGTTCCCTCACCACAATCCAGATTCTTTTGGGGAGTTACCAGTACAGTAACCATACCAGGAAGTACTTAATTTATTAAGCTACTTCTTCTCTTAATTTCAGTGGAGATATTTACTGATAAACAGCTACCTACGCAGCATGATCATGTCGTTCCTAAATGAGCTTTTATCTCTCTCCCCTCACCACAAATCAGATTCTTCTGAGGAGTTCCCAGTACATTATCCTTTCCCCTGTGTAATTACCTTAACAAGCTCCAGCTGTTTTTTATTCTCAGGAGGTTTACTCCCTGATATACAGCTACCTACCGCCTTCGTAAGTGCAGGTCCTAAATGAGCTTTTTTCTTTGTTCCCTCACCACAATCCAGATTCTTTTGGGGAGTTACCAGTATAGTAACTATACCAGGAAGTGCTTAATTTATTAAGCTACTGCTTTTCTTAATCTCAGTGGAGATATTTACTGATAAACAGCTACATACGCAGCATGATCATGTCGTTCCTAAATGAGCTTTTATCTCTCTTCCCTCACCACAAATCAGATTCTTCTGAGGAGTTCCCAGTACATTATCCTTTTCTCTGTGTAATTACCTTAACAAGCTCCAGCTGTTTTTATTCTCAGAAGGTTTACTCCCTGATATACTGCTGGGTACCCCGTTCGTAAGTGCAGGTCCTAAATGAGCTTTTTTCTCTGTTCCCTCACCACAATCCAGATTCTTTTGGGGAGTTACCAGTACAGTAACCATACCAGGAAGTACTTAATTTATTAAGTTACTGCTTTTCTTAATCTCAGTGGAGATATTTACTGATAAACAGCTACCTACGCAGCATGTTCATGTCGTTCCTAAATGAGCTTTTATCTCTCTCCCCTCACCACAAATCAGATTCTTCTGAGGAGTTCCCAGTACATTATCCTTTCCCCTGTGTAATTACCTTAACAAGCTCCAGCTGTTTTTATTATCAGAAGGTTTACTCCCTGATATACAGCTGCCTACCCCTTCGTAAGTGCAGGTCCTAAATGAGCTTTTTTCTCCGTTCCCTCACCACAATCCAGATTCTTTTGGGAGTTACCAGTACAGGAACCATACCAGGAAGTACTTAATTTATTAAGCTACTGCTTTTCGTAATCTCAGTGGAGATATTTACTGATAAGCAGCTACCTACGCAGCATGTTCATGTCGTTCCTAAATGAGCTTTTTTCTCTCTCCCGTCACCACAAATCAGATTCTTCTGAGGAGTTCCCAGTACATTATCCTTTCCCCTGTGTAATTACCTTAACAAGCTCCAGCTGTTTTTTATTCTCAGAAGGTTTTACTCCCTGATATACAGCTGCCTACCCCTTCGAAAGTGGAGGTCCTAAATGAGCTTTTTTCTTTGTTCCCTCACCACAATCCAGATTCTTTTGGGGAGTTACCAGTACAGTAACCATACCAGGAAGTACTTAATTTTTTAAGCTACTGCTTTTCTTAATCTCAGTGGAGATATTTACTGATAAACAGCTACCTACGCAGCATGTTCATGTCGTTCCTAAATGAGCTTTTATCTCTCTCCCCTCACCACAAATCAGATTCTTCTGAATTGTTCCCAGTACATTATCCTTTCCCCTGTGTAATTACCTTAACAAGCTCCAGCTGTTTTTATTCTCAGAAGTTTTACCCCCTGATATACAGCTGCCTACCCCCTTCGTATGTGCAGGTCCTAAATGAGCTTTTTTCTCTGTTCCCTCACCACAATCCAGATTCTTTTGGGAGTTACCAGTACAGTAACCATACCAGGAAGTACTTAATTTATTAAGCTTCTGCTTTTCTTAATCTCAGTGGAGATATTTACTGATAAACAGCTACCTACGCAGCATGTTCATGTTGTTCCTAAATGAGCTTTTATCTCTCTCCACTCACCACAAATCAGATTCTTCTGAGGAGTTCCCAGTACATTATCCTTTCCCCTGTGTACTTACCTTAACAAGCTCCAGCTGTTTATATTCTCAGAAGGTTTACTCCCTGATATACAGCTGCGTATCCCCTTCGTAAGTGCACGTCCTAAATGAGCTTTTTTCTCTGTTCCCTCACCACAATCCAGATTCTTTTGGGGAGTTACCAGTACAGTAACCATACCAGGAAGTACTTAATTTATTAAGCTACTTCTTCTCTTAATCTCAGTGGAGATATTTACTGATAAACAGCTACCTACGCAGCATGTTCATGTCGTTCCTAAATGAGCTTTTATCTCTCTCCCCTCACCAAAAATCAGATTCTTCTGAGGAGTTCCCAGTACATTATCCTTTCCCCTGTGTAATTACCTTAACAAGCTCCAGCTGTTTTTATTCTCAGAAGGTTTACTCCCTGATATACAGCTGCCTACCCCCTTCGTAAGTGCAGCTCCTAAATGAGCTTTTATCTCTCTCCCCTCACCACAATCCAGATTCTTTTGGGGAGTTACCAGTACAGGAACCATACCAGTAAGTACTTAATTTATTAAGCTACGGCTTTTCTTAATCTCAGTGGAGATATTTACTAATAACCAGCTACCTACGCAGCATGTTCATGTCGTTCCTAAATGAGCTTTTAGCTCTCTCCCCTCACCACAAATCAGATTCTTCGCAGGAGTTCCCAGTACATTATCCTTTCCCCTGTGTAATTACCTTAACAAGCTCCAGCTGTTTTTATTCTCAGAAGGTTTACTCCCTGATATACAGCTGCCTACCCCCTTCGTAAGTGCAGGTCCTAAATGAGCTTTTTTCTCCGTTCCCTCACCACAATCCAGATTCTTTTGGGGAGTTACCAGTACAGGAACCATACCAGGAAGTACTTAATTTATTAACCTACTGCTTTTCTTAATCTCAGTGGAGATATTTACTGATAAACAGCTACCTACGCAGCATGTTCATGTCGTTCCTAAATGAGCTTTTTTCTCTCTCCCCTCACCACAAATCAGATTCTTCTGAGGAGTTCCCAGTACATTATCCTTTCCCCTGTGTAATTACCTTAACAAGCTCCAGCTGTTTTTATTCTCAGAAGGTTTACTCCCTGATATACAGCTGCCTACCCCTTCGAAAGTGGAGGTCCTAAATGAGCTTTTTTCTTTGTTCCCTCACCACAATCCAGATTCTTTTGGGGAGTTACCAGTACAGTAACCATACCAGGAGTACTTAATTTTTTAAGGTACTGCTTTTCTTAATCTCAGTGGAGATATTTACTGATAAACAGCTACCTACGCAGCATGTTCATGTCGTTCCTAAATGAGCTTTTATCTCTCTCCATTCACCACAAATCAGATTCTTCTGAGGAGTTCCCAGTACATATCCTTTCCCTGTGTACTTACCTTAACAAGCTCCAGCTGTTTATATTCTCAGAAGGTTTACTCCCTGATATACAGCTGCGTATCCCCTTCGTAAGTGCACGTCCTAAATGAGCTTTTTTCTCTGTTCCCTCACCACAATCCAGATTCTTTTGGGGAGTTACCAGTACAGTAACCATACCAGGAAGTACTTAATTTATTAAGCTACTTCTTCTCTTAATTTCAGTGGAGATATTTTACTGATAAACAGCTACCTACGCAGCATGATCATGTCGTTCCTAAATGAGCTTTTATCTCTCTCCCCTCACCACAAATCAGATTCTTCTGAGGAGTTCCCAGTACATTATCCTTCCCCTGTGTAATTACCTTAACAAGCTCCAGCTGTTTTTATTCTCAGGAGGTTTACTCCCTGATATACAGCTACCTACCGCCTTCGTAAGTGCAGGTCCTAAATGAGCTTTTTTCTTTGTTCCCTCACCACAATCCAGATTCTTTTGGGGAGTTACCAGTATAGTAACTATACCAGGAAGTGCTTAATTTATTAAGCTACTGCTTTTCTTAATCTCAGTGGAGATATTTACTGATAAACAGCTACATACGCAGCATGATCATGTCGTTCCTAAATGAGCTTTTATCTCTCTTCCCTCACCACAAATCAGATTCTTCTGAGGAGTTCCCAGTACATTATCCTTTTCTCTGTGTAATTACCTTAACAAGCTCCAGCTGTTTTTATTCTCAGAAGGTTTACTCCCTGATATACTGCTGGGTACCCCGTTCGTAAGTGCAGGTCCTAAATGAGCTTTTTTCTCGTTCCCTCACACAATCCAGATTCTTTTGGGGAGTTACCAGTACAGTAACCATACCAGGAAGTACTTAATTTATTAAGTTACTGCTTTTCTTAATCTCAGTGGAGATATTTACTGATAAACAGCTACATACGCAGCATGTTCATGTCGTTCCTAAATGAGCTTTTATCTCTCTCCCCTCACCACAAATCAGATCCTTCTGAGGAGTTCCCAGTACATTATCCTTTCCCCTGTGTAATTACCTTAACAAGTTCCAACTGTTTTTATTCTCAGAAGGTTTACTCCCTGATATACAGCTGCCTACCCCCTTCGTAAGTGCCGGTCCTAAATGAGCTTTTTTTTCTGTTCCCTCACCACAATCCAGATTCTTTTGGGGAGTTACCAGTACAGTAACCATACCAGGAAGTACTTAATTTATTAAGCTACTCCTTTTCTTTTTTTTTTTTTGGCCAGTCCTGGAACTTGGACTCAAGGCCTGAGCACTGTCCCTGGCTTCTTTTTGCTCAAGGCTAGCACTCTGCCACTTGAGCCGCAGCGCAACTTCTGGCCATTTTCTGTATATGTGGTGCTGGGGAATCGAACCCAGGGCCTCATGTATACGAGGCAGGCACTCTTGCCACTAGGCCATATCCCCAGCCAAGCTACTGCTTTTTTTAATCTCAGTGGAGATATTACTGATAAACAGCTACCTACGAAGCATGTTTCATGTCGTTCCTAAATGAGCTTTTATCTCTCTCCCCTCACCACAAATCAGATTCTTCTGAGGAGTTCCCAGTACATTATCCTTTCCCCTGTGTAATTACCTTAACAGCTCCAGCTGTTTTTATTCTCAGAAGGTTTACTCCCTGATATACAGCTGCCTACCCCCTTCATAAGTGCAGGTCCTCAATGACCTTTTTCTCTGTTCCCTCACCACAATCCAGATTCTTTTGGGGAGTTACCTGTACAGTATCCATAGCAGGAAGTACTTAATTTATTAAGCTACTGCTTTTCTTAACCTCAGTGAAGATATTTACTGATAAACAGCTACCTACGCTGCATGTTCATGTCGTTCCTATATGAGCTTTTATCTCTCTCCCCTACCACAAATCAGATTCTTCTGAGGAGTTCCCAGTACATTATCCTTTCCCCTGTGTAATTACCTTAACAAGCTCCAGCTGTTTTTATTCTCCGAAGGTTTACTCCCTGATATACAGCTGCCTACCCCCTTCGTAAGTGCAGGTCCTAAATGAGCTTTTATCTCTCTCCCCTCACCACAATCCAGATTCTTTTGGGGAGTTACCAGTACAGGAACCATACCAGTAAGTACTTAATTTATTAAGCTACTGCTTTTCTTAATCTCAGTGGAGATATTTACTAATAACCAGCTACCTACGCAGCATGTTCATGTCGTTCCTAAATGAGCTTTTAGCTCTCTCCCCTCACCACAAATCAGATTCTTCGCAGGAGTTCCCAGTACATTATCCTTTCCCTGTGTAATTACCTTAACAAGCTCCAGCTGTTTTTATTCTCAGAAAGTTTACCCCCTGATATACAGCTGCCTACCCCCTTCGTAAGTGCAGGTCCTAAATGAGCTTTTTCTCTGTTCCCTCACCACAATCCAGATTCTTTTGGGGAGTTACCAGTACAGTAACCATACCAGGAAGTACTTAATTTATTAAGCTACTGCTTTTCTTAATCTCAGTGGAGATATTTACTGATAAACAGCTACCTACGCAGCATGATTATGTCGTTCCTAAATGAGCTTTTATCTCTCTCCCCTCACCACAAATCAGATTCTTCTGAAGAGTTCCCAGTACATTATCCTTTCCCTTGTGTAATTACCTTAACAAGCTCCAGCTGTTTTTATTCTCAGAAGGTTTACGCCCTGATATACAGCTGCCTACACCCTTCGTAAGTGCAGGTCCTAAATGAGCTTTTTTCTCTGTTCCC
>NW_025956399.1:0-34325 GCF_023159225.1 Perognathus longimembris pacificus | reverse complement strand
GGATTGTGGTGAGGGAACAGAGAAAAAAGCTGATTTAAGACCTGCACTTACGAAGGGGGTAGGCAGCTGTATATCAGGGAGTAAACCTTCTGAGAATAAAAACAGCTGGAGCTTGTTAAGGTAATTACACAGGGGAAAGGATAATGTACTGAGAACTCCTCAGAAGAATCTGATTTGTGGTGAGGGCAGAGAGATAAAAGCTCATTTAGGAACGACATGAACATGCTGCGTAGGTAGCTGTTTATCAGTAAATATCTCCACTGAGATTAAGAAAAGCAGTAGCTTAATAAATTAAGTACTTCCTGGTATGGTTACTCTACTGGTAACTCCCCAAAAGAATCTGGACTGTGGTGAGGGAACAGAGAAAAAAGCTCATTTAGGACCTGCACTTACGAAGGGGGTAGGCAGCTGTATATCAGGGAGTAAACCTTCTGAGAATAAAAACAACTGGAGCTTGTTAAGGTAATTACACAGGGGAAAGGATAATGTACTGGGAACGCCTCAGAAGAATCTGATTTGTGGTGAGGGCAGAGAGATAAAAGCTCATTTAGGAACGACATGAACATGCTGCGTAGGTAGCTGTTTATCAGTAAATATCTACACTGAGATGAAGAAAAGCAGTAGCTTAATAAATTAAGTACTTCCTGGTATGGTTACTGTACTGGTAACTCCCCAAAAGAATCTGGATTGTGGTGAGGGAACAGAGAAAAAAGCTCATATAGGACCTGCACTTACGAAAGGGGTAGGCAGCTGTATATCAGGGAGTAAACCTTCTGAGAATAAAAACAGCTGGAGCTTGTTAAGGTAATTACATAGGGGAAAGGATAATGTACTGGGAACTCCTCAGAAGAATCTGAATTGTGGTGAGGGCAGAGAGATAAAAGCTCTATAAGGAACGACATGAACATGCTGCGTAGGTAGCAGTTTATCAGTAAATATCTCCACTGAGATTAAGAAAAGCAGTAGCTTAATAATTAAGTACTTCCTGGTATGGTTACTGTACTGGTAACTCCCCAAAAGAATCTGGATTGTGGTGAGGGAACAGAGAAAAAAGCTCATTTAGAACCTGCACTTACGAAGGGGGTAGGCAGCTGTATATCAGGGAGTAAACATTCTGAGAATAAAAACAGCTGGAGCTTGTTAAGGTAATTACACAGGGGAAAGGATAATGTACTGGGAACTCCTCAGAAGAATCTGATTTGTGGTGAGGGCAGAGAGATAAAAGCTCATTTAGGAACGACATGAACATGCTGCGTAGGTAGCTGTTTATCAGTAAATATCTCCACTGAGATTAAGAAAAGCAGTAGCTTAATAAATTAAGTACTTCCTGGTATGGTTACTGTACTGGTAACTCCCCAAATGAATCTGGATTGTGGTGAGGGAACAGAGAAAAAAGCTCATTTAGAACCTGCACTTACGAAGGGGGTAGGCAGCTGTATATCAGGGAGTAAACCTTCTGAGAATAAAAACAGCTGGAGCTTGTTAAGGTATTACACAGGGGAAAGGATAATGTACTGGGAACTCCTCAGAAGAATCTGATTTGTGGTGAGGGCAGAGAGATAAAAGCTCATTTAGGAAACGACATGGTCATGCTGCATAGGTAGCTGTTTATCAGTAAATATCTCCACTGAGATTAAGAAAAGCAGTAGCTTAATAAATTAAGTACTTCCTGGTATGGTTACTATACTGGTAACTCCCCAAAAGAATCTGGATTGTGGTGAGGGAACAGAGAAAAAAGCTCATTTAGGACCTGCAGTTACAAAGGGGGTAGGCAGCTGTATATCAGGGAGTAAACCTTCTGAGATTAAAAACAGCTGGAGCTTGTTAAGGTAATTACACAGGGGAAAGGATAATGTACTGGGAACTCCTGAGAAGAATCTGATTTGTGGTGAGGGCAGAGAGATAAAAGCTCATTTCGGAACGACATGAACATGCTGCGTAGGTAGCTGTTTATCAGTAAATATCTACACTGAGATTAAGAAAAGCAGTAGCTTAATAAATTAAGTACTTCCTGATATGGATACTGTACTGGTAACTCCCCAAAAGAATCTGGATTGTGGTGAGGGAACAGAGAAAAAAGCTCATTTATGACCTGCACTTACGAAGGGGGTAGGCAGCTGTATATCAGGGAGTAAACCTTCTGAGAATAAAAACAGCTGGAGCTTGTTAAGGTAAATACACAGGGGAAAGGATAATGTACTGGGAACTCCTCAGAAGAATCTGATTTGTGGTGAGGGAAGAGAGATAAAAGCTCATTTAGGAACGACATGAACATGCTGCGTAGGTAGCTGTTTATCAGTAAATATCTCCACTGAGATTAAGAAAAGCAGTAGCTTAATAAATTAAGTACTTCCTGGTATGGGTACTGTTACTGGTAACTCCCCAAAAGAGTCTGGATTGTGGTGAGGGAACAGAGAAAAAGCTCATTTAGGACCTGCACTTACGAAGGGGGTAGGCAGCTGTATATCAGGGAGTAAACCTTCTGAGAATAAAAACAGCTGGAGCTTGTTAAGGTAATTACACAGGGGAAAGGATAATGTACTGGGAACTCCTCAGAAGAATCTGATTTGTGGTGAGGGCAGAGAGATAAAAGCTCATTTAGGAACGACATGAACATGCTGCGTAGGTAGCTGTTTATCAGTAAATATCTCCACTGAGATTAAGAAAAGCAGTAGCTTAATAAATTAAGTACTTCCTGGTATGGTTACTATACTGGTAACTCCCCAAAAGAATCTGGATTGTGGTGAGGGAACAGAGAATAAAGCTCATTTAGGACCTGCACTTACGAAGGGGGTAGGCAGCTGTATATCAGGGAGTAAACCTTCTGAGAATAAAAACAGCTGGAGCTTGTTAAGGTAATTACACAGGGGAAAGGATAATGTACTGGGAACTCCTCAGAAGAATCTGAATTGTGGTGAGGGCAGAGAGATAAAAGCTCTATAAGGAACGACATGAACATGCTGCGTAGGTAGCAGTTTATCAGTAAATATCTCCACTGAGATTAAGAAAAGCAGTAGCTTAATAAATTAAGTACTTCCTGGTATGGTTACTGTACTGGTAAACTCCCCAAAAGAATCTGGATTGTGGTGAGGGAACAGAGAAAAAAGCTCATTTAGGACCTGCACTTACGAAGGGGGTAGGCAGCTGTATATCAGGGAGTAAACCTTCTGAGAATAAAAACAGCTGGAGCTTGTTAAGGTAATTACACAGGGGAACGGATAATGTACTGGGAACTCCTCAGAAGAATCTGATTTGTGGTGAGGGCAGAGAGATAAAAGCTCATTTAGGAACGACATGAACATGCTGCGTAGGTAGCTGTTTATCAGTAAATATCTCCACTGAGATTAAGAAAAGCAGTAGCTTAATAAATTAAGTACTTCCTGGTATGGTTACTGTACTGGTAACTCCCCAAAAGAATCTGGATTGTGGTGAGGGAACAGAGAAAAAAGCTCATTTAGGACCTGCACTTACGAAGGGGGTAGGCAGCTGTATATCAGGGAGTAAACCTTCTGAGAATAAAAACAGCTGGAGCTTGTTAAGGTAATTACACAGGGGAAAGGATAATGTACTGGGAACTCCTCAGAAGAATCTGATTTGTGGTGAGGGCAGAGAGATAAAAGCTCATTTAGGAACGACATGAACATGCTGCGTAGGTAGCTGTTTATCAGTAAATATCTCCACTGAGATTAAGAAAAGCAGTAGCTTAATAAATTAAGTACTTCCTGGTATGGTTACTGTACTGGTAACTCCCCAAAAGAATCTGGATTGTGGTGAGGGAACAGAGAAAAAAGCTCATTTAGGACCTGTACTTACGAAGGGGGTAGGCAGTTGTATATCAGGGAGTAAACCTTCTGAGAATAAAAACAGCTGGAGCTTGTTAAGGTAATTACACAGGGGAAAGGATAATGTACTGGGAACTCCTCGGAAGAATCTGATTGGTGGTGAGGGCAGAGAGATAAAAGCTCATTTAGGAACGACATGAACGTGCTGCGTAGGTAGCTGTTTATCAGTAAATATCTCCACTGAGATTAAGAAAAGCAGTAGCTTAATAAATTCAGTACTTCCTCGTATGGTTACTGTACTGGTAACTCCCCAAAAGAATCTGGATTGTGGTGAGGGAACAGAGAAAAAAGCTCATTTAGGACCTGCACTTACGAAGGGGGTAGGCAGCTGTATATCAGGGAGTAAACCTTCTGAGAATAAAAACAGCTGGAGCTTGTTAAGGTAATTACACAGGGGAAAGGATAATGTACTGGGAACTCCTCAGAAGAATCTGATTTGTGGTGAGGGCAGAGAGATAAAAGCTCATTTAGGAACGACATGAACATGCTGCGTAGGTAGCTGTTTATCAGTAAATGTCTCCACTGAGATTAAGAAAAGCAGTAGCTTAATAAATTAAGTACTTCCTGGTATGGTTACTGTACTGGTAACTCCCCAAAAGAATCTGGACTGTGGTGAGGGAACAGAGAAAAAAGCTCATTTAGGACCTGCACTTATGAAGGGGGTAGGCAGCTGTATATCAGGGAGTAAACCTTCTGAGAATAAAAGCAGCTGGAGCTTGTTAAGGTAATTACACAGGGGAAAGGATAATGTACTGGGAACTCCTCAGAAGAATCTGATTTGTGGTGAGGGCAGAGAGATAAAAGCTCGTTTAGGAACGACATGAACATGCTGCGTAGGTAGCTGTTTATCAGTAAATATCTCCACTGAGATTAAGAAAAGCAGTAGCTTAATAAATTAAGTACTTCCTGGTATGGTTACTGTACTGGTAACTCCCCAAAAGAATCTGGATTGTGGTGAGGGAACAGAGAAAAAAGCTCATTTAGGACCTGCACTTACGAAGGGGGTAGGCAGCTGTATATCAGGGAGTAAACCTTCTGAGAATAAAAACAGCTGGAGCTTGTTAAGGTAATTACAAAGGGGAAAGGATAATGTACTTGGAACTCCTCAGAAGAATCTGATTTGTGGTGAGGGCAGAGAGATAAAAGCTCATTTAGGAACGACATGAATATGCTGCATAGGTAGCTGTTTATCAGTAAATATCTCCACTGAGATTAAGAAAAGCAGTAGCTTAATAAATTAAGTACTTCCTGGTATGGTTACTGTACTGGTAACTCCCCAAAAGAATCTGGATTGTGATGAGGGAACAGAGAACAAAGCTCATTTAGGACCTGCACTTACGAAGGGGGTAGGCAGCTGTATATCAGGGAGTAAACCTTCTGAGAAGAAAAACAGCTGGAGCTTGTTAAGGTAATTACACAGGGGAAAGTGTAATGTACTGGGAACTCCTCAGAAGAATATGATTTGTGGTGAGGGCAGAGAGATAAAAGCTCATTTAGGAACGACATGAACATGCTTCGTAGGTAGCTGTTTATCAGTAAATATCTCCACTGAGATTAAGAAAAGCAGTAGCTTAATAAATTAAGTACTTCCTGGTATGGTTACTGTACTGGTAACTCCCCAATAGAATCTGGATTGTGGTGAGGGAACAGAGAAAAAAGCTCATTTAGGACCTGCACTTTCGAAGAGGGTAGGCAGCTGTATATCAGGGAGTAAACCTTCTGAGAATAAAAACAGCTGGAGCTTGTTAAGGTAATTACACAGGGGAAAGGATAATGTACTGGGAACTCCTCAGAAGAATCTGATTTGTGGTGAGGGCAGAGAGATAAAAGCTCATTTAGGAACGACATGAACATGCTGGGTAGGTAGCTGTTTATCAGTAAATATCTCCACTGAGATTAAGAAAAGCAGTAGCTTAATAAATTAAGTACTTCCTGGTATGGTTACTGTACTGGTAACTCCCCAAAAGAATCTGGATTGTGGTGAGGGAACAGAGAAAAAAGCTCATTTAGGACCTGCACTTACGAAGGGGGTAGCCAGCTGTATATCAGGGAGTAAACCTCCTGAGAATAAAAACAGCTGGAGCTTGTTAAGGTAATTACACAGGGGAAAGGATAATGTACTGGGAACTCCTCAGAAGAATCTGATTTGTGGTGAGGGCAGAGAGATAAAAGCTCATTTAGGAACGACATGAACATGCTGCGTAGGTAGCTGTTTATCAGTAAATATCTCCACTGAGATTAAGAAAAGCAGTAGCTTAATAAATTAAGTACTTCCTGGTATGGTTACTGTACTGGTAACTCCTCAAAAGAATCTGGATTGTGGTGAGGGAACAGAGAGAAAAGCTCATTTAGGACCTGCACATACGAAGGGGGTAGGCAGCTGTATATCATGGAGTAAATCTTCTGAGAATAAAAACAGCTGGAGCTTGTTAAGGTAATTACACAGGGGAAAGGATAATGTACTGGGAACTCCTCAGAAGAATCTGATTTGTGGTGAGGGGAGAGAGATAAAAGCTCATTTAGGAACGACATGAACATGCTGCGTAGGTAGCTGTTTATCAGTAAATATCTCCACAGAGATTAAGAAAAGCAGTAGCTTAATAAATTAAGTACTTCCTGGTATGGTTACTGTACTGGTAACTCCCCAAAAGAATCTGGATTGTGGTGAGGGAACAGAGAAAAAAGCTCATTTAGGACCTGCACTTACGAAGGGGGTAGGCAGCTGTATATCAGGGAGTAAACCTTCTGAGAATAAAAACAGCTGGAGCTTGTTAAGGTAATTACACAGGGGAAAGGATAATGTACTGGGAACTCCTCAGAAGAATCTGATTTGTGGTGAGGGCAGAGAGATAAAAGCTCATTTAGGAACGACATGAACATGCTGCGTAGGTAGCTGTTTATCAGTAAATATCTCCACAGAGATTAAGAAAAGCAGTAGCTTAATAAATTAAGTACTTCCTGGTATGGTTACTGTACTGGTAACTCCCCAAAAGAATCTGGATTGTGGTGAGGGAACAGAGAAAAAAGCTCATTTAGGACCTGCACTTACGAAGGGGGTAGGCAGCTGTATATCAGGGAGTAAACCTTCTGAGAATAAAAACAGCTGGAGCTTGTTAAGGTAATTACACAGGGGAAAGGATAATGTACTGGGAACTCCTCAGAAGAATCTGATTTGTGATGAGGGCAGAGAGATAAAAGCTCATTTAGGAACGACATGAACATGCTGCGTAGGTAGCTGTTTATCAGTAAATATCTCCACTGAGATAAGAAAAGCAGTAGCTTAATAAATTAAGTACTTCCTGGTATGGTTACTGTACTGGTAACTCCCCAAAAGAATCTGGATTGTGGTGAGGGAAGAGAGAAAAAAGCTCATTTAGGACCTGCACATACGAAGGGGGTAGGCAGCTGTATATCAGGGAGTAAACCTTCTGAGAATAAAAACAGCTGGAGCTTGTTAAGGTAATTACACAGGGGAAAGGATAATGTACTGGGAACTCCTCAGGAGAATCTGATTTGTGTTGAGGGCAGAGAGATAAAAGCTCATTTAGGAACGACATGAACATGCTGCGTAGGTAGCTGTTTATCAGTAAATATCTCCACTGAGATTAAGAAAAGCAGTAGCTTAATAAATTAAGTACTTCCTGGTATGGTACTGTACTGGTAACTCCCCAAAAGAATCTGGATTGTGGTGAGGGAACAGAGAAAAAAGCTCATTTAGGACCTGCACTTACGAAGGGGGTAGGCAGCTGTATATCAGGGAGTAAAACTTCTGAGAATAAAAACAGCTGGAGCTTGTTAAGGTAATTACACAGGGGAAAGGATATTGTACTGGGAACTCCTCAGAAGAATCTGATTTGTGGTGAGGGCAGAGAGATAAAAGCTCATTTAGGAACGACATGAACATGCTGCGTAGGTAGCTGTTTATCAGTAAATATCTCCACTGAGATTAAGAAAATCAGAAGCTTAATAAATTAATTACTTCCTGGTATGGTTATTGTACTGGTAACTCCCCAAAAGAATCTAGATTGTGGTGAGTGAACAGAGAAAAAAGCTCCTTTAGGACCTGCACTTACGAAGGGGGTAGGCAGCTGTATATCAGGGAGTAAACCTTCTGAGAATAAAAACAGCTGGAGCTTGTTAAGGTAATTACACAGGGGAAAGGATAATGTACTGGGAACTCCTCAGAAGAATCTGATTTGTGGTGAGGGCAGAGAGATAAAAGCTCATTTAGGAACCACATGAACATGCTGCGTAGGTAGCTGTTTATCAGTAAATATCTCCACTGAGATTAAGAAAATCAGAAGCTTAATAAATTAATTACTTCCTGGTATGGTTACTGTACTGGTAACTCCCCAAAAGAATCTGGATTGTGGTGAGTGAACAGAGAAAAAAGCTCCTTTAGGACCTGCACTTACGAAGGGGGTAGGCAGCTGTATATCAGGGAGTAAACCTTCTGAGAATAAAAACAGCTGGAGCTTGTTAAGGTAATTACACAGGGGAAAGGATAATGTACTGGGAACTCCTCAGAAGAATCTGATTTGTGGTGAGGGCAGAGAGATAAAAGCTCATTTAGGAACGACATGAACATGCTGCGTAGGTAGCTGTTTATCAGTAAATATCTCCACTGAGATTAAGAAAAGCAGTAGCTTAATAAATTAAGTACTTCCTGGTATGGTTACTGTACTGGTAACTACCCAAAAGAATCTGGATTGTGGTGAGGGAACAGAGAAAAAAGCTCATTTAGGACCTGCACTTACGAAGGGGGTAGGCAGCTGTATATCAGGGAGTAAACCTTCTGAGAATAAAAACAGCTGGAGCTTGTTAAGGTAATTACACAGGGGAAAGGATAATGTACTGTGAACTCCTCAGAAGAATCTGATTTGTGGTGAGGGCAGAGAGATAAAAGCTCATTTAGGAACGAAATGAACATGCTGCGTAGGTAGCTGTTTATCAGTAAATATCTCCACTGAGATTAAGAAAAGCAGTAGCTTAATAAATTAAATACTTCCTGGTATGGTTACTGTACTGGTAACTCCCCAAAAGAATCTGGATTGTGGTGAGGGAACAGAGAAAAAAAGCTCATTTAGGACCTGCACTTACGAAGGGGGTAGGCAGCTGTATATCAGGGAGTAAACCTTCTGAGAATAAAAATAGCTGGAGCTTGTTAAGGTAATTACACAGGGGAAAGCATAATGTACTGGGAACTCCTCAGAAGAATCTGATTTGTGGTGAGGGCAGAGAGATAAAAGCTCATTTAGGAACGACATGAACATGCTGCGTAGGTAGCTGTTTATCAGTAAATGTCTCCACTGAGATTAAGAAAAGCAGTAGCTTAATAAATTAAGTACTTCCTGGTATGGTTACTGTACTGGTAACTCCCCAAAAGAATCTGGATTGTGGTGAGGGAACAGAGAAAAAAGCTCATTTAGGACCTGCACTTACGAAGGGGGTAGGCAGCTGTATATCAGGGAGTAAACCTTCTGAGAATAAAAACAGCTGGAGCTTGTTAAGGTAATTACACAGGGGAAAGGATAATGTACTGGGAACTCCTCAGAAGAATCTGATTTGTGGTGAGGGCAGAGAGATAAAAGCTCATTTAGGAACGACATGAACATGCTGCGTAGGTAGCTGTTTATCAGTAAATATCTCCACTGAGATTAAGAAAAGCAGTAGCTTAATAAATGAAGTATTTCCTGGTATGGTTACTGTACTGGTAACTCCCCAAAAGAATCTGGATTGTGGTGAGGGAATAGAGAAAAAAGCTCATTTAGGACCTGCACTTACGAAGGGGATAGGCAGCTGTATATCAGGGAGTAAACCTTCTGAGAATAAAAACAGCTGGAGCTTGTTAAGGTAATTACACAGGGGAAAGGATAATGTACTGGGAACTCCTCAGAAGAATCTGATTTGTGGTGAGGGCAGAAAGATAAAAGCTCATTTAGGAACGACATGAACATGCTGCGTAGGTAGCTGTTTATCAGTAAATATCACCACTGAGATTAAGAAAAGCAGTAGCTTAATAAATTAAGTACTTCCTGGTATGGTTACTGTACTGGAAACTCCCCAAAAGAATCTGGATTGTGGTGAGGGAACAGAGAAAAAAGCTCATTTAGGACCTGCACTTACGAAGGGGGTAGGCAGCTGTATATCAGGGAGTAAACCTTCTGAGAATAAAAACAGCTGGAGCTTGTTACGGTAATTACACAGGGGAAAGGATAATGTACTGGGAACTCCTCAGAAGAATTTGACTTGTGGTGAGGGCAGAGAGATAAAAGCTCATTTAGGAACGACATGAACATGCTGCGTAGGTAGCTGTTTATCAGTAAATATCTCCACTGAGATTAAGAAAAGCAGTAGCTTAATAAATTAAGTACTTCCTGGTATGGTTACTGTACTGGTAACTCCCCAAAAGAATCTGGATTGTGGTGAGGGAACAGAGAAAAAAGCTCATTTAGGACCTGCACTTACTAAGAGGGTAGGCAGCTGTATATCAGGGCGTAAACCTTCTGAGAATAAAAACAGCTGGAGCTTCTTAAGGTAATTACACAGGGGAAAGGATAATGTCCTGGGAACTCCTCAGAAGAATCTGATTTGTGGTGAGTGCAGAGAGATAAAAGCTCATTTAGGAACGACATGAACATGCTGCGTAGGTAGCTGTTTATCAGTAAATATCTCCACTGAGATTAAGAAAAGCAGTAGCTTAATAAATTAAGTACTTTCTGTTATGGTTACTGTACTGGTAACTCCCCAAAAGAATCTGGATTGTGGTGAGGGAACAGAGAAAAAAGCTCATTTAGGACCTGCACTTACGAAGGGGGTAGGCAGCTGTATATCAGGGAGTAAACCTTCTGAGAATAAAAACACCTGGAGCTTGTTAAGGTAATTACACAGGGGAAAGGATATGTACTGGGAACTCCTCAGAAGAATCTGATTTGTGGTGAGGGCAGAGAGATAAAAAGCTCATTTAGGAACAACATGAACATGCTGCGTAGGTAGCTGTTTATCAGTAAATATCTCCACTGAGATTAAGAAAAGCAGTAGCTTAATAAATTAAGTACTTCCTGGTATGGTTACTGTACTGGTAACTCCCCAAAAGAATCTGGATTGTGGTGAGGGAACAGAGAAAAAAGCTCATTTAGGACCTGCACTTACGAAGGGGGTAGGCAGCTGTATATCAGGGAGTAAACCTTCTGAGAATAAAAACAGCTGGAGCTTGTTAAGGTAATTACACAGGGGAAAGGTTAATGTACTGGGAACTCCTCAGAAGAATCTGATTTGTGGTGAGGGCAGAGAGATAAAAGCTCTTTTAGGAACGACATGAACATGCTGCGAAGGTAGCTGTTTATCAGTAAATATCTCCACTGAGATTAAGAAAAGCAGTAGCTTAATAAATTAAGTACTTCCTGGTATGGTTACTGTACTGGTAACTCCCCAAAAGAATCTGGATTTGTGGTGAGGGAACAGAGAAAAAAGCTCATTTAAGACCTGCACTTACGAAGGGGGTAGGCAGCTGTATATCAGGGAGTAAACCTTCTGAGAATAAAAACAGCTAGAGCTTGTTAAGGTAATTACACAGGGGAAAGGATAATGTACTGGGAACTCCTCAGAAGAATCTGATTTGTGGTGAGGGCAGAGAGATAAAAGCTCAATTAGGAACGACATGAACATGCTGCGTAGGTAGCTGTTTATCAGTAAATATCTCCACTGAGATTAAGAAAAGCAGTAGCTTAATAAATTAAGTACTTCCTGGTATGGTTACTGTACTGGTAACTCCCCAAAAGAATCTGGATTGTGGTGAGGGACAGAGAAAAAAGCTCATTAGGACCTGCACTTACGAAGGTGGTAGGCAGCTGTATATCAGGGAGTAAACCTTCTGAGAATAAAAACAGCTGGAGCTTGTTAAGGTAATTACACAGGGAAAGGATAATGTACTGGGTACTCCTCAGAAGAATCTGATTTGTGGTGAGGGTAGAGAGATAAAAGCTCATTTAGGAACGACATGAACATGCTGCGTAGTTAGCTGTTTATCAGTAAATATCTCCACTGAGATTAAGAAAAGCAGTAGCTTAATAAATTAAGTACTTCCTGGTATGGTACTGTACTGGTAACTCCCCAAAAGAATCTGGATTGTGGTGAGGGAACAGAGAAAAAAGCTCATTTAGGACCTGCACTTACGAAGGGGGTAGGCAGCTGTATATCAGGGAGTAAACCTTCTGAGAATAAAAACAGCTGGAGCTTGTTAAGGTAATTACACAGGGGAAAGGATATTGTACTGGGAACTCCTCAGAAGAATCTGATTTGTGGTGAGGGCAGAGAGATAAAAGCTCATTTAGGAACGACATGAACATGCTGCGTAGGTAGCTGTTTATCAGTAAATATCTGCCACTGAGATTAAGAAAATCAGAAGCTTAATTAATTAATTACTTCCTGGTATGGTTACTGTACTGGTAACTCCCCAAAAGAATCTGGATTGTGGTGAGTGAACAGAGAAAAAAGCTCCTTTAGGACCTGCACTTACGAAGGGGGTAGGCAGCTGTATATCAGGGAGTAAACCTTCTGAGAATAAAAACAGCTGGAGCTTGTTAAGGTAATTACACAGGGGAAAGGAGAATGTACTGGGAACTCCTCAAAAGAATCTGATTTGTGGTGAGGGCAGAGAGATAAAAGCTCATTTAGGAACAACATGAACATGCTGCGTAGGTAGCTGTTTATCAGTAAATATCTCCACTGAGATTAAGAAAAGCAGTAGCTTAATAAATTAAGTACTTCCTGGTATGGTTACTGTACTGGTAACTCCCCAAAAGAATCTGGATTGTGGTGAGGGAACAGAGAAAAAAGCTCATTTAGGACCTGCACCTACGAAGGGGGTAGGCAGCTGTATATCAGGGAGTAAACCTTCTGAGAATAAAAACAGCTGGAGCTTGTTAAGGTAATTACACAGGGAAAGGATAATGTACTGGGAACTCCTCAAAAGAATCTGATTTGTGGTGAGGCAGAGAGATAAAAGCTCTTTTAGGACGACATAAACATGCTGCGTAGGTAGCTGTTTATCAGTAAATATCTCCACTGAGATTAAGAAAGCAGTAGCTTAATAAATTAAGTACTTCCTGGTATGGTTACTGTACTGGTAACTCCCCAAAAGAATCTGGATTGTGTGAGGGAACAGAGAAAAAAAGGTCATTTAGGACCTGCACTTACGAAGGTGGTAGGCAGCTGTATATCAGGGAGTAAACCTTCTGAGATTAAAAACAGCTGGAGCTTGTTAAGGTAATTACACAGGGGAAAGGATAATATACTGGGAACTCCTCAGAAGAATCTGATGTGGTGAGGGCAGAGAGATAAAAGCTCATTTAGGAACGACATGAACATGCTGCGTAGGTAGCTGTTTATCAGTAAATATCTCCACTGAGATTAAGAAAAGCAGTAGCTTAATAAATTAAGTACTTCCTGGTATGGTTACTGGACTGGTAACTCCCCAAAAGAATCTGGATTGTGGTGAGGGAACAGAGAAAAAAGCTCATTTAGGACCTGCACTTACGAAGGGGGTAGGCAAGCTGTATATCAGGGAGTAAACCTTCTGAGAATTAAAACAGCTGGAGCTTGTTAAGGTAATTACACAGGGGAAAGGATAATGTACTGGGAACTCCTCAGAAGAATCTGATTTGTGGTGAGGGCAGAGAGATAAAAGCTCATTTAGGAACGACATGAACATGCTGCGTAGGTAGCTGTTTATCAGTAAATATCTCCACTGAGATTAAGAAAAGCAGTAGCTTAATAAATTAAGTACTTCCTGGTATGGTTACTGTACTGGTAACTCCCAAAAAGAATCTGGATTTTGGTGAGGGAACAGAGAAAAAAGCTCATTTAGGACCTGCACTTACGAAGGGGGTAGGCAGCTGTATATCAGGGAGTAAACTTCTGAGAATAAAAACAGCTGGAGCTTGTTAAGGTAATTACACAGGGGAAAGGATAATGTACTGGAACTCCTCAGAAGAATCTGATTTGTGGTGAGGGCAGAGAGATAAAAGCTCATTTAGGAACGACATGAACATGCTGCGTAGGTAGCTGTTTATCAGTAAATATCTCCACTGAGATTAAGAAAAACAGTAGCTTAATAAATTAAGTACTTCCTGGTATCGTTACTGTACTGGAAACTCCCCAAAAGAATCAGGATTGTGGTGAGGGAACAGAGAAAAAAGCTCATTTAGGACCTGCACTTACGAAGGGGGTAGGCAGCTGTATATCAGGGAGTAAACCTTCTGAGAATAAAAACAGCTGGAGCTTGTTAAGGTAATTACACAGGGGAAAGGATAATGTACTGGAACTCCTCAGAAGAATCTGATTTGTGGTGAGGGCAGAGAGATAAAAGCTCATTTAGGAACGACATGAACATGCTGCGTAGGTAGCTGTTTATCAGTAAATATCTCCACTGAGAAGAAGAAAAGCAGTAGCTTAATAAATTAAGTACTTCCTGGTATGGTTACTGTACTGGTAACCTCCCCAAAGAATCTGGATTGTGGTGAGGGAACAGAGAAAAAGCTGATTTAAGACCTGCACTTACGAAGGGGTAGGCAGCTGTATATCAGGGAGTAAACCTTCTGAGAATAAAAACAGCTGGAGCTTGTTAAGGTAATTACACAGGGGAAAGGATAATGTACTGAGAACTCCTCAGAAGAATCTGATTTGTGGTGAGGGCAGAGAGATAAAAGCTCATTTAGGAACGACATGAACATGCTGCGT
Source organism: Perognathus longimembris pacificus (assembly GCF_023159225.1). Taxonomy (NCBI): domain Eukaryota; kingdom Metazoa; phylum Chordata; class Mammalia; order Rodentia; family Heteromyidae; genus Perognathus; species Perognathus longimembris. The sequence goes on along the minus strand of NW_025956399.1, from coordinate 19,743 downwards.
AGGTAGCTGTTTATCAGTAAATATCTCCACTGAGATTAAGAAAAGCAGTAGCTTAATAAATTAAGTACTTCCTGGTATGGTTACTGTACTGGTAACTCCCCAAAAGAATCTGGACTGTGGTGAGGGAACAGAGAAAAAAGCTCATTTAGGACCTGCACTTACGAAGGGGTAGGCAGCTGTATATCAGGGAGTAAACCTTCTGAGAATAAAAACAGCTGGAGCTTGTTAAGGTAATTACACAGGGGAAAGGATAATGTACTGGAACTCCTCAGAAGAATCTGATTTGTGGTGAGGCAGAGAGATAAAAGCTCATTTAGGAACGACATGAACATGCTGCGTAGGTAGCTGTTTATCAGTAAATTATCTCCACTGAGATTAAGAAAAGCAGTAGCTTAATAAATTAAGTACTTCCTGGTATGGTTACTGTACTGGTAACTACCCAAAAGAATCTGGATTGTGGTGAGGGAACAGAGAAAAAAGCTCATTTAGGACCTGCACTTACGAAGGGGGTAGGCAGCTGTATATCAGGGAGTAAACCTTCTGAGAATAAAAACAGCTGGAGCTTGTTAAGGTAATTACACAGGGAAAGGATAATGTACTGTGAACTCCTCAGAAGAATCTGATTTGTGGTGAGGGCAGAGAGATAAAAGCTCATTTAGGAACGAAATGAACATGCTGCGTAGGTAGCTGTTTATCAGTAAATATCTCCACTGAGATTAAGAAAAGCAGTAGCTTAATAAATTAAATACTTCCTGGTATGGTTACTGTACTGGTAACTCCCCAAAAGAATCTGGATTGTGGTGAGGGAACAGAGAAAAAAAGCTCATTTAGGACCTGCACTTACGAAGGGGGTAGGCAGCTGTATATCAGGGAGTAAACCTTCTGAGAATAAAAATAGCTGGAGCTTGTTAAGGTAATTATACAGGGGAAAGCATAATGTACTGGGAACTCCTCAGAAGAATCTGATTTGTGGTGAGGGCAGAGAGATAAAAGCTCATTTAGGAACGACATGAACATGCTGCGTAGGTAGCTGTTTATCAGTAAATATCTCCACTGAGATTAAGAAAGCAGTAGCTAATAAATTAAGTACTTCCTGGTATGGTTACTGTACTGGTAAATCCCCAAAGAATCTGGATTGTGGTGAGGGAACAGAGAAAAAAGCTCATTTAGGTCCTGCACTACGAAGGGGGTAGGCAGCTGTATATCAGGGAGTAAACCTCTGAGAATAAAAACAGCTGGAGCTTGTTAAGGTAATTACACAGGGGAAAGGATAATGTACTGGGAACTCCTCAGAAGAATCTGATTTGTGGTGAGGGCAGAGAGATAAAAGCTCATTTAGGAACGACATGAACATGCTGCGTAGGTAGCTGTTTATTAGTAAATATCTCCACTGAGATTAAGAAAAGCAGTAGCTTAATAAATGAAGTACTTCCTGGTATGGTTACTGTACTGGTAACTCCCCAAAAGAATCTGGATTGTGGTGAGGGAATAGAGAAAAAAGCTCATTTAGGACCTGCACTTACGAAGGGATAGGCAGCTGTATATCAGGGAGTAAACCTTCTGAGAATAAAAACAGCTGGAGCTTGTTAAGGTAATTACACAGGGGAAAGGATAATGTACTGGGAACTCCTCAGAAGAATCTGATTTGTGGTGAGGGCAGAAAGATAAAAAGCTCATTTAGGAACGACATGAACATGCTGCGTAGGTAGCTGTTTATCAGTAAATATCTCCACTGAGATTAAGAAAAGCAGTAGCTTAATAAATTAAGTACTTCCTGGTATGGTTACTGTACTGGTAACTCCCCAAAAGAATCTGGATTGTGGTGAGGGAACAGAGAAAAAAGCTCATTTAGGACCTGCACTTACGAAGGGGGTAGGCAGCTGTATATCAGGGAGTAAACCTTCTGAGAATAAAAACAGCTGGAGCTTGTTACGGTAATTACACAGGGGAAAAGGATAATGTACTGGGGAACTCCTCAGAAGAATCTGATTTGTGGTGAGGGCAGAGAGATAAAAGCTCATTTAGGAACGACATGAACATGCTGCGTAGGTAGCTGTTTATCAGTAAATATCTCCACTGAGATTAAGAAAAGCAGTAGCTTAATAAATTAAGTACTTCCTGGTATGGTTACTGTACTGGTAACTCCCCAAAAGAATCTGGATTGTGGTGAGGGAACTGAGAAAAAAGCTCATTTAGGACCTGCACTTACGAAGAGGGTAGGCAGCTGTATATCAGGGCGTAAACCTTCTGAGAATAAAAACAGCTGGAGCTTGTTAAGGTAATTACACAGGGAAAGGATAATGTCCTGGGAACTCCTCAGAAGAATCTGATTTGTGGTGAGTGCAGAGAGATAAAAGCTCATTTAGGAACGACATGAACATGCTGCGTAGGTAGCTGTTTATCAGTAAATATCTCCACTGAGATTAAGAAAAGCAGTAGCTTAATAAATTAAGTACTTCCTGTTTTGGTTACTGTACAGGTAACTCCCCAAAGAATCTGGATTGTGGTGAGGGAACAGAGAAAAAAGATCATTTAGGACCTGCACTTACGAGGGGGTAGGCAGCTGTATATCAGGGAGTAAACCTTCTGAGAATAAAAACAGCTGGAGCTTGTTAAGGTAATTACACAGGGGAAAGGATAATGTACTGGGAACTCCTCAGAAGAATCTGATTTGTGGTGAGGGCAGAGAGATAAAAGCTCATTTAGGAACAACATGAACATGCTGCGTAGGTAGCTGTTTATCAGTAAATATCTCCACTGAGATTAAGAAAAGCAGTAGCTTAATAAATTAAGTACTTCCTGGTATGGTTACTGTACTGTAACTCCCAAAAGAATCTGGATTGTGGTGAGGGAACAGAGAAAAAAGCTCATTTAGGACCTGCACCTACGAAGGGGTAGGCAGCTGTATATCAGGAGTAAAACCTTCTGAGAATAAAAACAGCTGGAGCTTGTTAAGGTAATTACACAGGGGAAAGGATAATGTACTGGGAACTCCTCAAAAAGAATCTGATTTGTGGTGAGGGCAGAGAGATAAAAGCGCTTTTAGGAACGACATAAACATGCTGCGTAGGTAGCTGTTTATCAGTAAATATCTCCACTGAGATTAAGAAAAGCAGTAGCTTAATAAATTAAGTACTTCCAGGTATGGTTACTGTACTGGTAACTCCCCAAAAGAATCTGGATTGTGGTGAGGGAACAGAGAAAAAAGGTCATTTAGGACCTGCACTTACGAAGGTGGTAGGCAGCTGTATATCAGGGAGTAAACCTTCTGAGATTAAAAACAGCTGGAGCTTGTTAAGGTAATTACACAGGGGAAAGGATAATATACTGGGAACTCCTCAGAAGAATCTGATGTGGTGAGGGCAGAGAGATAAAAGCTCATTTAAGAACGACATGAACATGCTGCGTAGGTAGCTGTTTATCAGTAAATATCTCCACTGAGATTAAGAAAAGCAGTAGCTTAATAAATTAAGTACTTCCTGGTATGGTTACAGGACTGGTAACTCCCCAAAAGAATCTGGATTGTGGTGAGGGAACAGAGAAAAAAGCTCATTTTAGGACCTGCACTACGAAGGGGGTAGGCAGCTGTATATCAGGGAGTAAACCTTCTGAGATAAAAACAGCTGGAGCTTGTTAAGGTAATTACACAGGGGAAAGGATAATGTACTGGGAAACTCCTCAGAAGAATCTGATTTGTGGTGAGGGCAGAGAGATAATAGCTCATTTAGGAACGACATGAAACATGCTGCGTAGGTAGCTGTTTATCAGTAAATATCTCCACTGAGATTAAGAAAAACAGTAGCTTAATAAATTAAGTACTTCCTGGTATCGTTACTGTACTGGTAACTCCCCAAAGAATCAGGATTGTGGTGAGGGAACAGAGAAAAAAGCTCATTTAGGACCTGCACTTACGAAGGGGGTAGGCAGCTGTATATCAGGGAGTAAACCTTCTGAGAATAAAAACAGCTGGAGCTTGTTAAGGTAATTACACAGGGGAAAGGATAATGTACTGGGAACTCCTCAGAAGAATCTGATTTGTGGTGAGGGCAGAGAGATAAAAGCTCATTTAGGAACGACATGAACATGCTGCGTAGGTAGCTGTTTATCAGTAAATATCTCCACTGAGAAGAAGAAAAGCAGTAGCTTAATAAATTAAGTACTTCCTGGTATGGTTACTGTACTGGTAACCTCCCCAAAAAGAATCTGGATTGTGGTGAGGGAACAGAGAAAAAAGCTGATTTAAGAACCTGCACTTACGAAGGGGGTAGGCAGCTGTATATCAGGAGTAAACCTTCTGAGAATAAAAACAGCTGGAGCTTGTTAAGGTAATTACACAGGGGAAAGGATAATGTACTGAGAACTCCTCAGTAGAATCTGATTTGTGGTGAGGGCAGAGAGATAAAAGCTCATTTAGGAACGACATGAACATGCTGCGTAGGTAGCTGTTTATCAGTAAATATCTCCACTGAGATTAAGAAAAGCAGTAGCTTAATAAATTAAGTACTTCCTGGTATGGTTACTCTACTGGTAACTCCCCAAAAGAATCTGGACTGTGGTGAGGGAACAGAGAAAAAAGCTCATTTAGGACCTGCACTTACGAAGGGGGTAGGCAGCTGTATATCAGGGAGTAAACCTTCTGAGAAATAAAAACAGCTGGAGCTTGTTAAGGTAATTACACAGGGAAAGGATAATGTACTGGGAACTCCTCAGAAGAATCTGATTTGTGGTGAGGGCAGAGAGATAAAAGCTCATTTAGGAACGACATGAACATGCTGCGTAGTAGCTGTTTATTAGTAAATATCTCCACTGAGATTAAGAAAGCAGTACCTTAATAAATTAAGTACTTCCTGGTATGCTTACTGTACTGGTAACTCCCCCAAAAGAATCTGGATTGTGGTGAGGGAACAGAGAAAAAAGCTCATTTAGGACCTGCACTTACGAAGGGGGTAGGCAGCTGTATATCAGGGAGTAAACCTTCTGAGATTAAAAACAGCTGGAGCTTGTTAAGGTAATTACACAGGGGACAGGATAATGTACTGGGAACTCCTCAGAAGAATCTGATTTGTGGTGAGGGCAGAGAGATAAAAGCTCATTTAGGAACGACATGAACATGCTGCGTAGGTAGCTGTTTATCAGTAAATATCTCCACTGAGATTAAGAAAAGCAGTAGCTTAATAATTAAGTACTTCCTGGTATGGTTACTGTACTGGTAACTCCCCAAAAGAATCTGGATTGTGGTGAGGGAACAGAGAAAAAAGCTCATTTAGGACCTGCACTTACGAAGGGGGTAGGCAGCTGTATATCAGGGAGTAAACCTTCTGAGAATAAAAAACAGCTGGAGCTTGTTAAGGTAATTACACAGGGGAAAGGATAATGTACTGTGAACTCCTCAGAAGAATCTGATTTGTGGTGAGGGCAGAGAGATAAAAGCTCATTTAGGAACGAAATGAACATGCTGCGTAGGTAGCTGTTTATCAGTAAATATCTCCACTGAGATTAAGAAAAGCAGTAGCTTAATAAATTAAATACTTCCTGGTATGGTTACTGTACTGGTAACTCCCCAAAAGAATCTGGATGTGGTGAGGGAACAGAGAAAAAAGCTCATTTAGGACCTGCACTTACGAAGGGGTAGGCAGCTGTATATCAGGGGAGTAAACCTTCTGAGAATAAAAATAGCTGGAGCTTGTTAAGGTAATTACACAGGGGAAAGCATAATGTACTGGGAACTCCTCAGAAGAATCTGATTTGTGGTGAGGGCAGAGAGATAAAAGCTCATTTAGGAACGACATGAACATGCTGCGTAGGTAGCTGTTTATCAGTAAATATCTCCACTGAGATTAAGAAAAGCAGTAGCTTAATAAATTAATACTTCCTGGTATGGTTACTGTACTGGGTAACTCCCCAAAAGAATCTGGATTGTGGTGAGGGATCTGAGAAAAAAGCTCATTTAGGACCTGCACTTACGAAGGGGGTAGGCAGCTGTATATCAGGGAGTAAACCTTCTGAGAATAAAAACAGCTGGAGCTTGTTAAGGTAATTACACAGGGGAAAGGATATTGTACTGGGAACTCCTCAGAAGAATCTGATTTGTGGTGAGGGCAGAGAGATAAAAGCTCATTTAGGAACGACATGAACATGCTGCGTAGGTAGCTGTTTATCAGTAAATATCTCCACTGAGATTAAGAAAAGCAGTAGCTTAATAAATGAAGTACTTCCTGGTATGGTTACTGTACTGGTAACTCCCAAAAGAATCTGGATTGTGGTGAGGGAATAGAGAAAAAAGCTCATTTAGGACCTGCAACTTACGAAGGGGATAGCAGCTGTATATCAGGGAGTAAACCTTCTGAGAATAAAAACAGCTGGAGCTTGTTAAGGTAATTACACAGGGGAAAGGATAATGTACTGGGAACTCCTCAGAAGAATCTGATTGTGTGGTGAGGGCAGCAAGATAAAAGCTCATTTAGGAACGACATGTACATGCTGCGTAGGTAGCTGTTTATCAGTAAATATCTCCACTGAGATTAAGAAAAGCAGTAGCTTAATAAATTAAGTACTTCCTGGTATGGTTACTGTACTGGTAACTCCCCAAAAGAATCTGGATTGTGGTGAGGGAACAGAGAAAAAAGCTCATTTAGGACCTGCACTTACGAAGGGGGTAGGCAGCTGTATATCAGGGAGTAACCTTCTGAGAATAAAAACAGCTGGAGCTTGTTACGGTAATTACACAGGGGAAAGGATAATGTACTGGGAACTCCTCAGAAGAATCTGACTTGTGGTGAGGGCAGAGAGATAAAAGCTCATTTAGGAACGACATGAACATGCTGCGTAGGTAGCTGTTTATCAGTAAATATCTCCACTGAGATTATGAAAAGCAGTAGCTTAATGAATTAAGTACTTCCTGGTATGGTTACTGTACTGGTAACTCCCCAAAAGAATCTGGATTGTGGTGAGGGAAACAGAGAAAAAAGCTCATTTAAGACCTGCACTTACGAAGGGGTAGGCAGCTGTATATCAGGGAGTAAACCTTCTGAGAATAAAAACAGCTAGAGCTTGTTAAGGTAATTACACAGGGGAAAGGATAATGTACTGGAACTCCTCAGAAGAATCTGATTTGTGGTGAGGGCAGAGAGATAAAAGCTCATTTAGGAACGACATGAACATGCTGCGTAGGTAGCTGTTTATCAGTAAATATCTCCACTGAGATTAAGAAAAGCAGTAGCTTAATAAATTAAGTACTTCCAGGTATGGTTACTGTACTGGTAACTCCCCAAAAGAATCTGGATTGTGGTGAGGGAACAGAGAAAAAAGCTCATTTAGGACCTGCACTTACGAAGGGGGTAGGCAGCTGTATATCAGGGAGTAAACCTTCTGAGATAAAAACAGCTGGAGCTTGTTAAGGTAATTACACAGGGGAAAGGATAATGTACTGGGAACTCCTCAGAAGAATTTGATTTGTGGTGAGGGCAGAGAGATAAAAGCTCTTTTAGGAACGACATGAACATGCTGCGTAGGTAGCTGTTTATCAGTAAATATCTCCACTGAGATTAAGAAAAGCAGTAGCTTAATAAATTAAGTACTTCCTGGTATGGTTACCGTACTGGTAACTCCCCAAAAGAATCTGGATTGTGGTGAGGGAACAGAGAAAAAAGGTCATTTAGGACCTGCACTTACGAAGGGGGTAGGCAGCTGTATATCAGGGAGTAAACCTTCTGAGAATAAAAACAGCTGGAGCTTGTTAAGGTAATTACACAGGGGAAAGGAGAATGTACTGGGAACTCCTCAAAAGAATCTGATTTGTGGTGAGGGCAGAGAGATAAAAGCTCATTTAGGAACAACATGAACATGCTGCGTAGGTAGCTGTTTATCAGTAAATATCTCCACTGAGATTAAGAAAAGCAGTAGCTTAATAAATTAAGTACTTCCTGGTATGGTTACTGTACTGGTAACTCCCCAAAAGAATCTGGATTGTGGTGAGGGAACAGAGAAAAAAGCTCATTTAGGACCTGCACTTACGAAGGGGGTAGGCAGCTGTATATCAGGGAGTAAACCTTCTGAGAATAAAAACAGCTGGAGCTTGTTAAGGTAATTACACAGGGGAAAGGATAATGTACTGGGAACTCCTCAGAAGAATTTGATTTGTGGTGAGGGCAGAGAGATAAAAGCTCTTTTAGGAACGACATGAACATGCTGCGTAGGTAGCTGTTTATCAGTAAATATCTCCACTGAGATTAAGAAAAGCAGTAGCTTAATAAATTAAGTACTTCCTGGTATGGTACCGTACTGGTAACTCCCAAAAGAATCTGGATTGTGGTGAGGGAACAGAGAAAAAAGGTCATTTAGGACCTGCACTTACGAAGGTGGTAGGCAGCTGTATATCAGGGAGTAAACCTTCTGAGATTAAAAACAGCTGGAGCTTGTTAAGGTAATTACACAGGGGAAAGGATAATATACTGGGAACTCCTCAGAAGAATCTGATGTGGTGAGGGCAGAGAGATAAAAGCTCATTTAGGAACGACATGAACATGCTGCGTAGGTAGCTGTTTATCAGTAAATATCTCCACTGAGATTAAGAAAAGCAGTAGCTTAATAAACTAAGTACTTCCTGGTATGGTTACTGTACTGGTACTCCCAAAAAGAATCTGGATTGTGGTGAGGGAACAGAGAAAAAGCTCATTTAGGACCTGCATTTACGAAGGGGGTAGGCAGCTGTATATCAGGGAGTAAACCTTCTGAGATTAAAAACAGCTGGAGCTTGTTAAGGTAATTACACAGGGGAAAGGATAATGTACTGGGAACTCCTCAGAAGAATCTGATTTGTGGTGAGGGCAGAGAGATAAAAGCTCATTTAGGAACGACATGAACATGCTGCGTAGGTAGCTGTTTATCAGTAAATATCTCCACTGAGATTATGAAAAGCAGTAGCTTATTAAATTAAGTACTTCCTGGTATGGTTTACTGTACTGGTAACTCCCCAAAAGAATCTGGATTGTGGTGAGGGAACAGAGAAAAAAGCTCATTTAGGACCTGCACTTACGAAGGGGGTAGGCAGCTGTATATCAGGGAGTAAACCTTCTGAGAATAAAAACAGCTGAGCTTGTTAAGGTAATTACACAGGGGAAAGGATAATGTACTGGGAACTCCTCAGAAGAATCTGATTTGTGGTGAGGGCAGAGAGATAAAAGCTCATTTAGGAACGACATGAACATGCTGCGTAGGTAGCTGTTTATCAGTAAATATCTCCACTGAGATTAAGAAAAGCAGTAGCTTAATAAATTAAGTACTTCCTGTATGGTTACTGTACTGGTAACTCCCCAAAAGAATCTGGATTGTGGTGAGGGAACAGAGAAAAAAGCTCATTTAGGACCTCCACTTACGAAGGGGGTAGGCAGCTGTATATCAGGGAGGAAACCTTCTGAGAATAAAAACAGCTGGAGCTTGTTAAGTTAATTACACAGGGGAAAGGATAATGTACTGGGAACTCCTCAGAAGAATCTGATTTGTGGTGAGGGCAGAGAGAAAAAAGCTCATTTAGGAACGACATGAACATGGTGCGTAGGTAGCTGTTTATCAGTAAATATCTCCACTGAGATTAAGAAAAGCAGTAGCTTAATAAATTAAGTACTTCCTGGTATGGTTACTGGACTGGTAACTCCCCAAAAGAATCTGGATTGTGGTGAGGGAACAGAGAAAAAAGCTCATTTAGGACCTGCACTTACGAAGTGGGTAGGCAGCTGTATATCAGGGAGTAAACCTTCTGAGAATAAAAACAGCTGGAGCTTGTTAAGGTAATTACACAGGGGAAAGGATAATGTACCGAGAACTCCTCAGAAGAATCTGATTTGTGGTGAGGGCAGAGAGATAAAAGCTCATTTAGGAACGACATGAACATGCTGCGTAGGTAGCTGTTTATCAGTAAATATCTCCACTGAGATTAAGAAAGCAGTAGCTTAATAAATTAAGTACTTCCTGGTATGGTTACTGTACTGGTAACTCCCAAAAAGAATCTGGATTTTGGTGAGGGAACAGAGAAAAAAGCTCATTTAGGACCTGCACTTACGAAGGGGGTAGGCAGCGGTATATCAGGGAGTAAACCTTCTGAGAATAAAAACTGCTGGAGCTTGTTAAGATAATTACACAGGGGAAAGGATAATGTACTGGGAACTCCTCAGAAGAATCTGATTTGTGGTGAGGGCAGAGAGATAAAAGCTCATTTAGGAACGACATGAACATGCTGCGTAGGTAGCTGTTTATCAGTAAATATCTCCACTGAGATTGAGAAAAGCAGTAGCTTAATAAATTAAGTACTTCCTGGTATGGTTACTGTACTGGTAACTCCCAAAAGAATCTGGATTGTGGTGAGGGAAACAGAGAAAATAAGCTCATTTAGGACCTGCACTTACCAAGGAGGTAGGCAGCTGTATATCAAGGAGTAAACCTTCTGAGAATAAAAACAGCTGGAGCTTGTTAAGGTAATTACACAGGGGAAAGGATAATGTACTGGGAACTCCTCAGAAGAATCTGATTTGTGGTGAGGGCAGAGAGATAAAAGCTCATTTAGGAACGACATGAACATGCTGCGTAGGTAGCTGTTTATCAGTAAATATCTCCACTGAGATTAAGAAAAGCAGTAGCTTAATAAAATTAAGTACTTCCTGGTATGGTTACTGTACTGGTAACTCCAGAAAAGAATCTGGATTGTGGTGAGGGAACAGAGAAAAAAGCTCATTTAGGACCTGCACTTACGAAGGGGGTAGGCAGCTGTACATCAGGGAGTAAACCTTCTGAGAATAAAAACAGCTGGAGCTTGTTAAGGTAATTACACAGGGGAAAGGATAATGTACTGGGAACTCCTCAGAAGAATCTTATTTGTGGTGAGGGCAGAGAGATAAACGCTCATTTAGGAACGACATGAACATGCTGCGTAGGTAGCTGTTTATCAGTAAATATCTCCACTGAGATAAGAAAAGCAGTAGCTTAATAAATTAAGTACTTCCTTGTATGGTTACTCTACTGGTAACTCCCAAAAGAATCTGGATTGTGGTGAGGGAACATCGAAAAAAGCTCATTTAGGACCTGCACTTACGAAGGGGGTAGGCAGCTGTATATCAGGGAGTAAACCTTCTGAGAATAAAAACAGCTAGAGCTTGTTAAGGTAATTACACAGGGGAAAGGATAATGTACTGGGAACTCCTCAGAAGAATCTGATTTGTGGTGAGGCCAGAGAGATAAAAGCTCATTTAGGAACGACATGAACATGCTGCGTAGGTAGCTGATTATCAGTAAATATCTCCACTGAGATTAACAAAAGCAGTAGCTTAATAAATTAAGTACTTCCTGGTATGGTTACTGTACTGGTAATTCCCCAAAAGAATCTGGATTGTGGTGAGGGAACAGAGAAAAAAGCTCATTTAGGACCTGCACTTACGAAGGGGGTAGGCAGCTGTATATCAGGGAGTAAACCTTGTGAGAATAATACAGCTGGAGCTTGTTAAGGTAATTACACAGGGGAAAGGATAATGTACTGGGAACTCCTCAGAAGAATCTGATTTGTGGTGAGGGCAGAGAGATAAAAGCTCATTTAGGAACGACATGAACATGCTGCGTAGGTAGCTGTTTATCAGTAAATATCTCCACTGAGATTAAGAAAAGCAGTAACTTAATAAATTAAGTACTTCCTGGTATGGTTACTGTACTGGTAACTCCCCAAAAGATCTGGATTGTGGTGAGGGAACAGAGAAAAAAGCTCATTTAGGACCTGCACTTACGAAGGGTGTAGGCAGCTGTATATCAGGGAGTAAACCTTCTGAGAATAAAATCAGCTGAGCCTGTTAAGGTAATTACACAGGGGAAAGGAGAATGTACTGGGAACTCCTCAGAAGAATCTGATTTGTGGTGAGGGCAGAGAGATAAAGCTCATTTAGGACTGACATGAACATGCTGCGTAGGTAGCTGTTTATCAGTAAATATCTCCACTGAGATTAAGAAAAGCAGTAGCTTAATAAATTAAGTACTTCCTGGTATGGTTATTGTACTGGTAACTCCCCAAAAGAATCTGGATTGTGGTGAGGGAACAGAGAAAAAAGCTCATTAAAGACCTGCACTTACGAAGGGGGTAGGCAGCTGTATATCAGGGAGTAAACCTTCTGAGAATAAAAACAGCTGGAGCTTGTTAAACTAATTACACAGCGGAAAGGATAATGTACTGGGAACTCCTCAGAAGAATCTGATTTGTGGTGAGGGGAGAGAGATAAAAGCTCATTTAGGAACGACATGAACATGCTGCGTAGGTAGCTGTTTATCAGTAAATATCTCCACTGAGATTAAGAAAAGCAGTAGCTTAATAAATTAAGTACTTCCTGGTATGGTTACTGTACTGGTAACTCCCCAAAAGAATCAGGATTGTGGTGAGGGAACAGAGAAAAAAGCTCATTTAGGACCTACACTTACGAAGGGGTAGGCAGCTGTATATCAGGGAGTAAACCTTCTGAGAATAAAAACAGCTGGAGCTTGTTAAGGTAATTACACAGGGGAAAGGATAATGTACTGGGAACTCCTCAGAAGAATCTGATTTGTGGTGAGTGCAGAGACATAAAAGCTCATTTAGGAACGACATGAACATGCTGGGTAGGTAGCTGTTTATCAGTAAATATCTCCACTGAGATTAAGAAAAGCAGTAGCTTAATAAATTAAGTACTTCCTGGTATGGTTACTGTACTGGTAACTCCCCAAGAGAATCTGGATTGTGGGGAGGGAACAGAGAAAAAAGCTCATTTAGGACCTGCACTTACGAAGGGGGTAGGCAGCTGTATATCAGGGAGTAAACCTTCTGAGAATAAAAACAGCTGGAGCTTGTTAAGGTAATTACACAGGGGAAAGGATAATGTACTGGGATCTCCTCGGAAGAATCTGATTTGTGGTGAGGGCAGAGAGATAAAAGCTCATTTAGGAACGACATGAACATGCTGCGTAGGTAGCTGTTTATCAGTAAATATCTCCACTGAGATTAAGAAAAGCAGTAGCTTAATAAATTAAGTACTTCCTGGTATGGTTACTGTACTGGTAACTCCCCAAAAGAATCTGGATTGTGGTGAGGGAACAGAGAAAAAAGCTCATTTAGGACCTGCACTTACGAAGGGGGCAGGCAGCTGTATATCAGGGAGTAAACCTTCTGAGAATAAAAACAGCTGGAGCTTGTTAAGGTAATTACACAGGGGAAAGGATAATGTACTGGGAACTCCTCAGAAGAATCTGATTTGTGGTGAGGGAGGAGAGATAAAAGCTCATTTAGGACGATATGAACATGCAGCGTTGGTAGCTGTTTATCAGTAAATATCTCCACTGAGATTAAGAAAAGCAGTAGCTTAATAAGTTAAGTACTTCCTGGTATGGTTACTGTACTGGTAACGCCCCAAAAGAATCTGGATTGTGGTGAGGGAACAGAGAATAAAGCTCATTTAGGACCTGCACTTACGAAGGGGGTAGGCAGTTGTATATCATGGAGTAAACTTCTGAGAATAAAAACAGCTGGAGATTGTTAAGGTAATTACACAGTTGAAAGGATAATGTACTGGGAACTCCTCAGAAGAATCTGATTCGTGGTGAGGGGAGAGAGATAAAAGCTCATTTAGGAACTACATGAACATGCTGTCTAGGTAGCTGTTTATCAGTAAATATCTCCACTGAGATTGAGAAAAGCAGTAGCTTAATAAATTAAGTACTTCCTGGTATGGTTACTGTACTGGTAACTCCCCAAAAGAATCTGGATTGTGGTGAGAGAACAGAGAAAAAAGCTCATTTAGGACCTGCACTTACGAAGGGGGTAGGCAGCTGTATATCAGGGAGTAAACCTTCTGACAATAAAAAAAGCTGGAGCTTGTTAATGTAATTACACAGGGGAAAGGATAATGTACTGGGGACTCCTCAGAAGAATCTGATTCGTGGTGAGGGCAGAGAGATAAAAGCTCATTTAGGAACGACATGAACATGCTGCGTAGGTAGCTGTTTATCAGTAAATATCTCCACTGAGATTAAGAAAAGCAGTAGCTTAATAAATTAAGTACTTCCTGGTATGGTTACTGTACTGGTAACTCCCCAAAAGAATCTGGATTGTGGTGAGGAAAAGAGAAAAAAGCTCATTTAGGACCTGCACTTACGAAGGGGTTAGGCACGTGTATATCAGGGAGTAAACCTTCTGAGAATAAAAACAGCTGGAGCTTGTTAAGGTAATCACACAGGGGGAAAGGATAATGTACTGGGAACTCCTCAGAAGAATCTGATTTGTGGAGAGGGCAGAGAGATAAAAGCTCATTTAGGAACGACATGAACATGCTGCCTAGGTAGCTGTTTATCAGTGAATATCTCTACTGAGATTAAGAAAAGCAGTAGCTTAATAAATTAAGAAATTCCTGGTATGGTTACTATACTGGTAACTCCCCAAAAGAATCTGGATTGTGGTGAGGGAACAGAGAATAAATCTCATTTAGGACCTGCACTTACGAAGGGGGTAGGCAGCTGTATATCAGGGAGTAAACCTTCTGAGAATAAAAAGAGCTGGAGCTTGTTAAGGTAATTACACAGGGGAAAGGTTAATGTACTGGGAACTCCTCAGAAGAATCTGATTTGTGGTGAGGGCAGAGAGATAAAAGCTCATTAGGAACGACATGAACATGCTGCGTAGGTAGCTGTTTATCAGTAAATATCTCCACTGAGATTAAGAAAAGCAGTAGCTTAATAAATTAACTACTTCCTGGTATGGTTACTGTACTGGTAACTCCCCAAAAGAATCTAGATTGTGGTGAGGGAACAGAGAAAAAGCTCATTTAGGACCTGCACTTACGAAGGGGGTAGGCAGCTGTATATCAGGGAGTAACCTTCTGAGATAAAAACAGCTGGAGCTAGTTAAGGTACTTACACAGGGGAAAGGATAATGTACTGGGAACTCCTCAGAAGAATCTGATTTGTGTTGAGGGCAGAGAGATAAAAGCTCATTTAGGAACGACATGAACATGCTGCGTAGGTAGCTGTTTATCAGTAAATATCTCCACTGAGATTAAGAAAAGCAGTAGCTTAATAAATTAAGTACTTCCTGTTATGGTTACGGTACTGGTAACTCCCCAAAAGAATCTGGATTGTGGTGAGGGAACAGAGAAAAAAGCTCATTTAGGACCTGCACTTACGAAGGGGTTAGGCAGCTGTATATCAGTTAGTAAACCTTCTGAGAATAAAAACAGCTGGAGCTTGTTAAGGAATTAGACATGGGAAAGGTTAATGTACTGGGAACTCCTCAGAAGAATCTGATTTGTGGTGAGGGCAGCTAGAAAAGAGCTCATTTAGGAACGACATAAACATGCTGCGTAGGTAGCTGTTATCAGTAAATATCTCCACTGAGATTAAGAAAAGCAGTAGCTTAATAAATTAACTACTTCCTGGCATGGTTACTGTACTGGTAACTCCCCAAAAGAATCTGGATTGTGGTGAGGGAACAGAGAACAAAGCTCATTTAGGACCTGCACTTACGAAGGGGGTAGGCAGCTGTATATCAGGGAGTAAACCTTCTGAGAATAAAAACAGCTGGAGCTTGTTAAGGTAATTACACAGGGGAAAGGATAATGTACTGGAACTCCTCAGAAGAATCTGATTTGTGTTGAGGGAGAGAGATAAAAGCTCATGTAGGAACGACATGAACATGCTGCATAGGTAGCTGTTTATCAGTAAATATCTCCACTGAGATTAAGAAAAGCAGTAGCTTAATAAATTAACTACTTCCTGGTATGGTTACTGTACTGGTAACTCCCCAAAAGAATCTGGATTGTGGTGAGGGAACAGAGAAAAAAGCTCATTTAGGACCTGCACTTACGAAGGGGGTAGGCAGCTGTATATCAGGGAGTAAACCTTCTGAGAATGAAAACAGCTGGAGCCTGTTAAGGTAATTACACAGGGGAAAGGATAATGTACTGGGAACTCCAAAGAAGAATCTGATTTGTGGTGAGGGCAGAGAGATAAAGCTCATTTAGGAACGACATGAACATGCTGCGTAGGTAGATGTTTATCAGTGAATATCTCTACTGAGATTAAGAAAAGCAGTAGCTTAATAAATAAGTACTTCCTGGTATGGTTACTATACTGGTAACTCCCCAAAAGAATCTGGATTGTGGTGAGGGAACAGAGAAAAAACTCATTTAGGACCTGCACTTACGAAGGGGGTAGGCAGCTGTATATCAGGGAGTAAACCTTCTGAGAATAAAAACAGCTGGAGCTTGTTAAGGAAATTAAACAGGGGAAAGAATAAGTACTGGAACTCCTCAGAAGAATCTGATTTGTGGTGAGGGGAGAGAGATTAAAGCTCATTTAGGAACGACATGAACATGCTGCGTACGGAGCTGTTTATCAGTAAATATCTCCACTGAGATTAAGAAAAGCAGTAGCTTAATAAATTAAGTACATCCTGGTATGGTTACTGTACTGGTAACTCAGCAAAAGAATCTGGATTGTGGTGAGGGAACAGAGAAAAAAGCTCATTTAGGACCTGCACTTACGAAGGGGGTAGGCAGCTGTATATCAGGGAATAAACCTTCTGAGAATAAAAACAGCTGGAGCTTGTTAAGGTAATTACACAGGGGAAAGGATAATGTACTGGGAACTCCTCAGAAGAATCTGATTTGTGGTGAGGGGAGAGAGATAAAGCTCATTTAGGAAGGACATGAACATGCTGCGTACGTAGCTGTTTATCAATAAATACCTCCACTGAGATTAAGAAAAGCAGTAGCTTAATAAATTAACTACTTCCTGGTATGGTTACTGTACTGGTAACTCCCCAAAAGAATCTGGATTGTGGTGAGGGAACAGAGAAAAAAGCTCATTTAGGACCTGCACTTACTAGGGGGTAGGCAGTTGTATATCAGGGAGTAAACCTTCTGAGAATAAAAACTCGTGAGCTTATAAAGGTAATTACACAGGGAAAGGATAATGTACTGGGAACTCCTCAGAAGAATCTTATTTGTGGTGAGGGGAGAGAGATAAAAGCTCATTTAGGAACGACATGAACATGCTGCGCAGGTAGCTGTTTATCAGTAAATATCTCCACTGAGATTAAGAAAAGCAGTAGGTTAATAAATTAAGTACTTCCTGGTATGGTTACTGTACTGGTAACTCCCCAAAAGAATCTGGATTGCGGTGATGGAACAGAGAAAAAAGCTTATATAGGACCCGCACTTAGGAAGGGGGTAGGCAGCTGTATATAAGGGAGTAAACCTTCTGAGAATAAAAACAGCTGGAGCTTGTTAAGGTAATTACACAGGGGAAAGGATAATGTACTGGGAACTCCTCAGAAGAATCTGATTTGTGGTGAGGGCAGAGAGATAAAAGCTCATTTAGGAACGACATGAACATGCTGCGTAGGTAGCTGTTTATCAGTAAATATCTCCACTGAGATTAAGAAAAGCAGTAGCTTAATAAATTAAGTACTTCCTGGTATGGTTACTGTACTGGTAACTCCCCAAAAGAATCTGGATTGTGGTGAGGGAACAGAGAAAAAAGCTCATTTAGGACCTGCACTTACGAAGGGGGTAGGCAGCTGTATATCAGGGAGTAAACATTCTGAGAATAAAAACAGCTGGAGTTTGTTAAGGTAATTACACAGGGGAAAGGATAATGTACTGGGAACTCCTCAGAATAATCTGATTTATAGTGAGGGCAGAGAGATAAAAGCCCATTTAGGAACGACATGAACATACTGCGTAGGTTGCTGTTTATCAGTAAATATCTCCACTGAGATTAAGAAAAGCAGTAGCTTAATAAATTAAGTACTTCCTGGTATGGTTACTGTACTGGTAACTCCCCAAAAGAATCTGGATTGTGGTGAGGGAAAAGAGAAAAAAGCTCATTTAGGACCTGCACTTACGAAGGGGTAGGCAGCTGTATATCAGGGAGTAAACCTTCTGAGAATAAAAACAGCTGGAGCTTGTTAAGGTAATTACACAGGGGAAAGGATAATGTACTGGAACTCCTCAGAAGAATCTGATTTGTGGTGAGGGCAGAGAGATAAAAGCTCTTTTAGGAACGACATGAACATGCTGCGTAGGAAGCTGTTTATCAGTAAATATCTCCACTGAGATTAAGAAAAGCAGTAGCTTAATAAATTAAGTACTTCCTGGTATGGTTACTGTACTGGTAACTCCCCAAAAGAATCTGGATTGTGGTGAGGGAACAGAGAAAAAAGCTCATTTAGGACCTGCACTTACGAAGGGCGTAGGCAGGTGTATATCAGGGAGTAAACCTTCTGAGAATAAAAACAGCTGGAGCTTGTTAAGGTAATTACACAGGGGAAAGGATAATGTACTGGGAACTCCTCAGAAGAATCTGATTTGTGGTGAGGGCAGAGAGATAAAAGCTCATTTAGGAACGACATGAACATGCTGCGTAGGTAGCTGTTTATCAGTAAATATCTCCACTGAGATTAAGAAAAGCAGTAGCGGGCTAGGGATATAGCCTAGTGGCAAGAGTGCCTGCCTCGGATACCAGAGGCCCTAGGTTCGATTCCGCAGCACCACATATACAGAAAACGGCCAGAAGCGGCGCTGTGGCTCAAGTGGCAGAGTGCTAGCCTTGAGCGGGAAGAAGCCAGGGACAGTGCTCAGGCCCTGAGTCCAAGGCCCAGGACTGGCAAAAAAAAAAAAAAAAAGAAAAGAAAAGCAGTAGCTTAATAAAATAAGTACTTCCTGGTATGGTTACTGTACTAGTAACTCCCTAAAAGAATCTGGAATGTGGTGAGGGAACAGAGAAAAAACTCATTTAGGACCTGCACTTACGAAGGGGGTAGGCAGCTGTATATCAGGGAGTAAACCTTCTGAGAATAAAAACAGCTGGAGCTTGTTAAGGTAATTACACAGGGGAAAGGATAATGTACTGGGAACTCCTCAGAAGAATCTGATTTGTGGTGAGGGGAGAGAGAGATAAAAGCTCATTTAGGAACGACATGAACATGCTGCGTACGTAGCTGTTGATCAGTAAATATCTCCACAGAGATTAAGAAAAGCAGTAGCTTAATAAATTAAGTACTTCCTGGTATGGTTACTGTACTGGTAACTCCCCAAAAGAATCTGGATTGTGGTGAGGGAACAGAGAAAAAAGCTCATTTAGACCTGCACTTACGAAGGGGGTAGGCAGCTGTATATCAGGGAGTAAACCTTCTGAGAATAAAAACAGCTGGAGCTTGTTAAGGTAATTACACAGAGGAAAGGATAATGTACTGGGACCTCCTCAGAAGAATCTGATTTTTGATGAGTGGAGAGAGATAAAAGCTCATTTAGGAACGACAAGAACATGCTGCATACGTAGCTGTTTATAGTAAATATCTCCACTGAGATTAAGAAAAGTAGTAGCTTAATAAATTAAGTACTTCCTGGTATGGATACTGAACTGGTAACTCCCCAAAAGAATCTGGATTGTGGTGAGGGAGCAGAGAAAAAAGGTCATTTAGGACCTGCACTTACGAAGGGGGTAGGCAGCTGTATATCAGGGAGTAAACCTTCTGAGAATAAAAACAGCTGGAGCTTGTTAATGTAATTACACAGGGGGAAAGGATAATGTACTGGGAACTCCTCAGAAGAATCTGATTTGTGGTGAGGGGAGAGAGATAAAGCTCATTTAAGGACGACATGAACATGCTGCGTAGGTAGCTGTTTATCAGTAAATATCTCCACTGAGATTAAGAAAAGCAGTAGCTTAATAAATTAAGTACTTCCT
>NW_025956398.1:0-52517 GCF_023159225.1 Perognathus longimembris pacificus | reverse complement strand
TAAGGTAATTACACAGGGGAAAGGATAATGTACTGGGAACTCCTCAGAAGAATCTGATTTGTGGTGAGGGCAGAAAGATAAAAGCTCATTTAGGAACGACATGAACATGCTGCGTAGGTAGCTGTTTATCAGTAAATATCTCCACTGAGATTAAGAAAAGCAGTAGCTTAATAAATTAAGTACTTCCTGGTATGGTTACTGTACTGGTAACTCCCAAAAGAATCTGGATTGTGGTGAGGGAACAGAGAAAAAAGCTCATTTAGGACCTGCACTTACGAAGGGGGTAGGCAGCTGTATATCAGGGAGTAAACCTTCTGAGAATAAAAACAGCTGGAGCTTGTTACGGTAATTACACAGGGGAAAGGATAATGTACTGGGAACTCCTCAGAAGAATCTGACTTGTGGTGAGGGCAGAGAGATAAAAGCTCATTTAGGAACGACATGAACATGCTGCGTAGGTAGCTGTTTATCAGTAAATATCTCCACTGAGATTAAGAAAAGCAGTAGCTTAATAAATTAAGTACTTCCTGGTATGGTTACTGTACTGGTAACTCCCCAAAAGAATCTGGATTGTGGTGAGGGAACAGAGAAAAAAGCTCATTTAGGACCTGCACTTACGAAGAGGGTAGGCAGCTGTATATCAGGGCGTAAACCTTCTGAGAATAAAAACAGCTGGAGCTTGTTAAGGTAATTACACAGGGGAAAGGATAATGTCCTGGGAACTCCTCAGAAGAATCTGATTTGTGGTGAGTGCAGAGAGATAAAAGCTCATTTAGGAACGACATGAACATGCTGCGTAGGTAGCTGTTTATCAGTAAATATCTCCACTGAGATTAAGAAAAGCAGTAGCTTAATAAATTAAGTACTTCCTGGTATGGTTACTGTACTGGTAACTCCCCAAAAGAATCTGGATTGTGGTGAGGGAACAGAGAAAAAAGCTCATTTAGGACCTGCACTTACGAAGGGGGTAGGCAGCTGTATATCAGGGAGTAAACCTTCTGAGAATAAAAACAGCTGGAGCTTGTTAAGGTAATTACACAGGGGAAAGGATAATGTACTGGGAACTCCTCAGAAGAATCTGATTTGTGGTGAGGGCAGAGAGATAAAAGCTCATTTAGGAACAACATGAACATGCTGCGTAGGTAGCTGTTTATCAGTAAATATCTCCACTGAGATTAAGAAAAGCAGTAGCTTGATAAATTAAGTACTTCCTGGTATGGTTACTGTACTGGTAACTCCCCAAAAGAATCTGGATTGTGGTGAGGGAACAGAGAAAAAAGCTCATTTAGGACCTGCACTTACGAAGGGGGTAGGCAGCTGTATATCAGGGAGTAAACCTTCTGAGAATAAAAACAGCTGGAGCTTGTTAAGGTAATTACACAGGGGAAAGGATAATGTACTGGGAACTCCTCAGAAGAATCTGATTTGTGGTGAGGGCAGAGAGATAAAAGCTCTTTTAGGAACGACATGAACATGCTGCGTAGGTAGCTGTTTATCAGTAAATATCTCCACTGAGATTATGAAAAGCAGTAGCTTAATGAATTAAGTACTTCCTGGTATGGTTACTGTACTGGTAACTCCCCAAAAGAATCTGGATTGTGGTGAGGGAACAGAGAAAAAAGCTCATTTAAGACCTGCACTTACGAAGGGGGTAGGCAGCTGTATATCAGGGAGTAAACCTTCTGAGAATAAAAACAGCTAGAGCTTGTTAAGGTAATTACACAGGGAAAGGATAATGTACTGGGAACTCCTCAGAAGAATCTGATTTGTGGTGAGGGCAGAGAGATAAAAGCTCATTTATGAACGACATGAACATGCTGCGTAGGTAGCTGTTTATCAGTAAATATCTCCACTGAGATTAAGAAAAGCAGTAGCTTAATAAATGAAGTACTTCCTGGTATGGTTACTGTACTGGTAACTCCCCAAAAGAATCTGGATTGTGGTGAGGGAACAGAGAAAAAAGCTCATTTAGGACCTGCACTTACGAAGGGGGTAGGCAGCTGTATATCAGGGAGTAAACCTTCTGAGAATAAAAACAGCTGGAGCTTGTTAAGGTAATTACACAGGGGAAAGGATAATGTACTGGGAACTCCTCAGAAGAATCTGATTTGTGGTGAGGGTAGAGAGATAAAAGCTCATTTAGGAACGACATGAACATGCTGCGTAGGTAGCTCTTTATCAGTAAATATCTCCACTGAGATTAAGAAAAGCAGTAGCTTAATAAATTAAGTACTTCCTGGTATGGTACTGTACTGGTAACTCCCCAAAAGAATCTGGATTGTGGTGAGGGAACAGAGAAAAAAGCTCATTTAGGACCTGCACTTACGAAGGGGGTAGGCAGCTGTATATCAGGGAGTAAACATTCTGAGAATAAAAACAGCTGGAGCTTGTTAAGGTAATTACACAGGGGAAAGGATATTGTACTGGGAACTCCTCAGAAGAATCTGATTTGTGGTGAGGGCAGAGAGATAAAAGCTCATTTAGGAACGACATGAACATGCTGCTTAGGTAGCTGTTTATCAGTAAATATCTCCACTGAGATTAAGAAAATCAGAAGCTTAATAATTTAATTACTTCCTGGTATGGTTACTGTACTGGTAACTCCCCAAAAGAATCTGGATTGTGGTGTGTGAACAGAGAAAAAAGCTCCTTTAGGACCTGCACTTACGAATGGGGTAGGCAGCTGTATATCAGGGAGTAAACCTTCTGAGAATAAAAACAGCTGGAGCTTGTTAAGGTAATTACACAGGGGAAAGGAGAATGTACTGGGAACTCCTCAAAAGAATCTGATTTGTGGTGAGGGCAGAGAGATAAAAGCTCATTTAGGAACAACATGAACATGCTGCGTAGGTAGCTGTTTATCAGTAAATATCTCCACTGAGATTAAGAAAAGCAGTAGCTTAATAAATTAAGTACTTCCTGGTATGGTTACTGTACTGGTAACTCCCCAAAAGAATCTGGATTGTGGTGAGGGAACAGAGAAAAAAGCTCATTTAGGACCTGCACTTACGAAGGGGGTAGGCAGCTGTATATCAGGGAGTAAACCTTCTGAGAATAAAAACAGCTGGAGCTTGTTAAGGTAATTACACAGGGGAAAGGATAATGTAATGGGAACTCCTCAGAAGAATCTGATTTGTGGTGAGGGCAGAGAGATAAAAGCTCTTTTAGGAACGACATGAACATGCTGCGTAGGTAGCTGTTTATCAGTAAATATCTCCACTGAGATTAAGAAAAGCAGTAGCTTAATAAATTAAGTACTTCCTGGTATGGTTACTGTACTGGTAACTCCCCAAAAGAATCTGGATTGTGGTGAGGGAACAGAGAAAAAAGCTCATTTAGGACCTGCACTTACGAAGGGGGTAGGCAGCTGTATATCAGGGAGTAAACCTTCTGAGAATAAAAACAGCTGGAGCTTGTTAAGGTAATTACACAGGGGAAAGGATAATGTACTGGGAACTCCTCAGAAGAATCTGATTTGTGGTGAGGGCAGAGAGATAAAAGCTCATTTAGGAACGACATGAACATGCTGCGTAGGTAGCTGTTTATCAGTAAATATCTCCACTGAGATTAAGAAAAACAGTAGCTTAATAAATTAAGTACTTCCTGGTATGGTTACTGTACTGGTAACTCCCCAAAAGAATCTGGATTGTGGTGAGGGAATAGAGAAAAAAGCTCATTTAGGACCTGCACTTACGAAGGGGATAGGCAGCTGTATATCAGGGAGTAAATCTTCTGAGAATAAAAACAGCTGGAGCTTGTTAAGGTAATTACACAGGGGAAAGGATAATGTACTGGGAACTCCTCAGAAGAATCTGATTTGTGGTGAGGGCAGAAAGATAAAAGCTCATTTAGGAACGACATGAACATGCTGCGTAGGTAGCTGTTTATCAGTAAATATCTCCACTGAGATTAAGAAAAGCAGTAGCTTAATAAATTAAGTACTTCCTGGTATGGTTACTGTACTGGTAACTCCCCAAAAGAATCTGGATTGTGGTGAGGGAACAGAGAAAAAAGCTCATTTAGGACCTGCACTTACGAAGGGGGTAGGCAGCTGTATATCAGGGAGTAAACCTTCTGAGAATAAAAACAGCTGGAGCTTGTTACGGTAATTACACAGGGGAAAGGATAATGTACTGGGAACTCCTCAGAAGAATCTGACTTGTGGTGAGGGCAGAGAGATAAAAGCTCATTTAGGAACGACATGAACATGCTGCGTAGGTAGCTGTTTATCAGTAAATATCTCCACTGAGATTAAGAAAAGCAGTAGCTTAATAAATTAAGTACTTCCTGGTATGGTTACTGTACTGGTAACTCCCCAAAAGAATCTGGATTGTGGTGAGGGAACAGAGAAAAAGTCTCATTTAGGACCTGCACTTACGAAGGGGGTAGGCAGCTGTATATCAGGGAGTAAACCTTCTGAGAATAAAAACAGCTGGAGCTTGTTAAGTTAATTACACAGGGGAAAGGATAATGTACTGGGAACTCCTCAGAAGAATCTGATTTGTGGTGAGGGCAGAGAGAAAAAAGCTCATTTAGGAACGACATGAACATGCTGCGTAGGTAGCTGTTTATCAGTAAATATCTCCACTGAGATTAAGAAAAGCAGTAGCTAAATAAATTAAGTACTTCCTGGTATGGTTACTGGACTGGTAACTCCCCAAAAGAATCTGGATTGTGGTGAGGGAACAGAGAAAAAAGCTCATTTAGGACCTGCACTTACGAAGGGGGTAGGCAGCTGTATATCAGGGAGTAAACCTTCTGAGAATAAAAACAGCTGGAGCTTGTTAAGGTAATTACACAGGGGAAAGGATAATGTACCGAGAACTCCTCAGAAGAATCTGATTTGTGGTGAGGGCAGAGAGATAAAAGCTCATTTAGGAACGACATGAACATGCTGCGTAGGTAGCTGTTTATCAGTAAATATCTCCACTGAGATTAAGAAAAGCAGTAGCTTAATAAATTAAGTACTTCCTGGTATGGTTACTGTACTGGTAACTCCCAAAAAGAATCTGGATTTTGGTGAGGGAACAGAGAAAAAAGCTCATTTAGGACCTGCACTTACGAAGGGGGTAGGCAGCTGTATATCAGGGAGTAAACCTTCTGAGAATAAAAACAGCTAGAGCTTGTTAAGGTAATTACACAGGGGAAAGGATAATGTACTGGGAACTCCTCAGAAGAATCTGATTTGTGGTGAGGGCAGAGAGATAAAAGCTCATTTAGGAACGACATGAACATGCTGTGTAGGTAGCTGTTTATCAGTAAATATCTCCACTGAGATTAAGAAAAACAGTAGCTTAATAAATTAAGTACTTCCTGGCATCGTTACTGTACTGGTAACTCCCCAAAAGAATCAGGATTGTGGTGAGGGAACAGAGAAAAAAGCTCATTTAGGACCTGCACTTACGAAGGCGGTAGGCAGCTGTATATCAAGGAGTAAACCTTCTGAGAATAAAAACAGCTGGAGCTTGTTAAGGTAATTACACAGGGGAAAGGATAATGTACTGGGAACTCCTCAGAAGAATCTGATTTGTGGTGAGGGCAGAGAGATAAAAGCTCATTTAGGAACGACATGAACATGCTGCGTAGGTAGCTGTTTATCAGTAAATATCTCCACTGAGAAGAAGAAAAGCAGTAGCTTAATAAATTAAGTACTTCCTGGTATGGTTACTGTACTGGTAACTCCCCAAAAGAATCTGGATTGTGGTGAGGGAACAGAGAAAAAAGCTCATTTAGGACCTGCACTTACGAAGGGGGTAGGCAGCTGTATATCAGGGAGTAAACCTTCTGAGAATAAAAACAGCTGGAGCTTGTTAAGGTAATTACACAGGGGAAAGGATAATGTACTGGGAACTCCTCAGAAGAATCTGATTTGTGGTGAGGGCAGAGAGATAAAAGCTCATTTAGGAACGACATGAACATGCTGCGTAGGTAGCTGTTTATCAGTAAATATCTCCACTGAGATTAAGAAAAACAGTAGCTTAATAAATTAAGTACTTCCTGGTATGGTTACTGTACTGGTAACTCCCCAAAAGAATCTGGATTGTGGTGAGGGAATAGAGAAAAAAGCTCATTTAGGACCTGCACTTACGAAGGGGATAGGCAGCTGTATATCAGGGAGTAAACCTTCTGAGAATAAAAACAGCTGGAGCTTGTTAAGGTAATTACACAGGGGAAAGGATAATGTACTGGGAACTCCTCAGAAGAATCTGATTTGTGGTGAGGGCAGAAAGATAAAAGCTCATTTAGGAACGACATGAACATGCTGCGTAGGTAGCTGTTTATCAGTAAATATCTCCACTGAGATTAAGAAAAGCAGTAGCTTAATAAATTAAGTACTTCCTGGTATGGTTACTGTACTGGTAACTCCCCAAAAGAATCTGGATTGTGGTGAGGGAACAGAGAAAAAAGCTCATTTAGGACCTGCACTTACGAAGGGGGTAGGCAGCTGTATATCAGGGAGTAAACCTTCTGAGAATAAAAACAGCTGGAGCTTGTTACGGTAATTACACAGGGGAAAGGATAATGTACTGGGAACTCCTCAGAAGAATCTGACTTGTGGTGAGGGCAGAGAGATAAAAGCTCATTTAGGAACGACATGAACATGCTGCGTAGGTAGCTGTTTATCAGTAAATATCTCCACTGAGATTAAGAAAAGCAGTAGCTTAATAAATTAAGTACTTCCTGGTATGGTTACTGTACTGGTAACTCCCCAAAAGTATCTGGATTGTGGTGAGGGAACAGAGAAAAAAGCTCATTTAGGACCTCCACTTACGAAGGGGGTAGGCAGCTGTATATCAGGGAGGAAACCTTCTGAGAATAAAAACAGCTGGAGCTTGTTAAGTTAATTACACAGGGGAAAGGATAATGTACTGGGAACTCCTCAGAAGAATCTGATTTGTGGTGAGGGCAGAGAGAAAAAAGCTCATTTAGGAACGACATGAACATGCTGCGTAGGTAGCTGTTTATCAGTAAATATCTCCACTGAGATTAAGAAAAGCAGTAGCTAAATAAATTAAGTACTTCCTGGTATGGTTACTGGACTGGTAACTCCCCAAAAGAATCTGGATTGTGGTGAGGGAACAGAGAAAAAAGCTCATTTAGGACCTGCACTTACGAAGGGGGTAGGCAGCTGTATATCAGGGAGTAAACCTTCTGAGAATAAAAACAGCTGGAGCTTGTTAAGGTAATTACACAGGGGAAAGGATAATGTACCGAGAACTCCTCAGAAGAATCTGATTTGTGGTGAGGGCAGAGAGATAAAAGCTCATTTAGGGACGACATGAACATGCTGCGTAGGTAGCTGTTTATCAGTAAATATCTCCACTGAGATTAAGAAAAGCAGTAGCTTAATAAATTAAGTACTTCCTGGTATGGTTACTGTACTGGTAACTCCCAAAAAGAATCTGGATTTTGGTGAGGGAACAGAGAAAAAAGCTCATTTAGGACCTGCACTTACGAAGGGGGTAGGCAGCTGTATATCAGGGAGTAAACCTTCTGAGAATAAAAACAGCTAGAGCTTGTTAAGGTAATTACACAGGGGAAAGGATAATGTACTGGGAACTCCTCAGAAGAATCTGATTTGTGGTGAGGGCAGAGAGATAAAAGCTCATTTAGGAACGACATGAACATGCTGTGTAGGTAGCTGTTTATCAGTAAATATCTCCACTGAGATTAAGAAAAACAGTAGCTTAATAAATTAAGTACTTCCTGGTATCGTTACTGTACTGGTAACTCCCCAAAAGAATCAGGATTGTGGTGAGGGAACAGAGAAAAAAGCTCATTTAGGACCTGCACTTACGAAGGGGGTAGGCAGCTGTATATCAAGGAGTAAACCTTCTGAGAATAAAAACAGCTGGAGCTTGTTAAGGTAATTACACAGGGGAAAGGATAATGTACTGGGAACTCCTCAGAAGAATCTGATTTGTGGTGAGGGCAGAGAGATAAAAGCTCATTTAGGAACGACATGAACATGCTGCGTAGGTAGCTGTTTATCAGTAAATATCTCCACTGAGAAGAAGAAAAGCAGTAGCTTAATAAATTAAGTACTTCCTGGTATGGTTACTGTACTGGTAACTCCCCAAAAGAATCTGGATTGTGGTGAGGGAACAGAGAAAAAAGCTGATTTAACACCTGCACTTACGAAGGGGGTAGGCAGCTGTATATCAGGGATTAAACCTTCTGAGAATAAAAACAGCTGGAGCTTGTTAAGGTAATTACACAGGGGAAAGGATAATGTACTGAGAACTCCTCAGAAGAATCTGATTTGTGGTGAGGGCAGAGAGATAAAAGCTCATTTAGGAACGACATGAACATGCTGCGTAGGTAGCTGTTTATCAGTAAATATCTCCACTGAGATTAAGAAAAGCAGTAGCTTAATAAATTAAGTACTTCCTGGTATGGTTACTCTACTGGTAACTCCCCAAAAGAATCTGGACTGTGGTGAGGGAACAGAGAAAAAAGCTCATTTAGGACCTGCACTTACGAAGGGGGTAGGCAGCTGTATATCAGGGAGTAAACCTTCTGAGAATAAAAACAGCTGGAGCTTGTTAAGGTAATTACACAGGGGAAAGGATAATGTACTGGGAACTCCTCAGAAGAATCTGATTTGTGGTGAGGGCAGAGAGATAAAAGCTCATTTAGGAACGACATGAACATGCTGCGTAGGTAGCTGTTTATCAGTAAATATCTCCACTGAGATTAAGAAAGCAGTAGCTTAATAAATTAAGTACTTCCTGGTATGCTTACTGTACTGGTAACTCCCCAAAAGAATCTGGATTGTGGTGAGGGAACAGAGAAAAAAGCTCATTTAGGACCTGCACTTACGAAGGGGGTAGGCAGCTGTATATCAGGAGTAAACCTTCTGAGATTAAAAACAGCTGGAGCTTTTTAAGGTAATTACACAGGGGACAGGATAATGTACTGGGAACTCCTCAGAAGAATCTGATTTGTGGTGAGGGCAGAGAGATAAAAGCTCATTTAGGAACGACATGAACATGCTGCGTAGGTAGCTGTTTATCAGTAAATATCTCCACTGAGATTAAGAAAAGCAGTATCTTAATAAATTAAGTACTTCCTGGTATGGTTACTCTACTGGTAACTCCCCAAAAGAATCTGGACTGTGGTGAGGGAACAGAGAAAAAAGCTCATTTAGGACCTGCACTTACGAAGGGGGTAGGCAGCTGTATATCAGGGAGTAAACCTTCTGAGAATAAAAACAGCTGGAGCTTGTTAAGGTAATTACACAGGGGAAAGGATAATGTACTGGGAACTCCTCAGAAGAATCTGATTTGTGGTGAGGGCAGAGAGATAAAAGCTCATTTAGGAACGACATGAACATGCTGCGTAGGTAGCTGTTTATCAGTAAATATCTCCACTGAGATTAAGAAAAGCAGTAGCTTAATAAATTAAGTACTTCCTGGTATGGTTACTGTACTGGTAACTCCCCAAAAGAATCTGGATTTTGGGGAGGGAACAGAGAAAAAAGCTCATTTAGGACCTGCACTTACGAAGGGGGTAGGCAGCTGTATATCAGGGAGTAAACCTTCTGAGAATAAAAACAACTGGAGCTTGTTAAGGTAATTATACAGGGGAAAGCATAATATACTGGGAACTCCTCAGAAGAATCTGATTTGTGTTGAGGGGAGAGAGATAAAAGCTCATTTAGGAACGACATGAACATGCTGCGTAGGTAGCTGTTTATCAGAAAATATCTCCACTGAGATTATGAAAAGCAGTAGCTTAATAAATTAAGTACTTCCTGGTATGGATACTGTACTGGTAACTCTCCAAAAGAATCTGGATTGTGGTGAGGGAGCAGAGAAAAAAGCTCATTTAGGACCTGCACTTACGAAGGGGGTAGGCAGCTGTATATCAGGGAGTAAACCTTCTGAGAATAAAAACAGCTGGAGCTTGTTAAGGTAATTACACAGGGGAAAGGATAATATACTGGGAACTCCTCAGAAGAATCTGATTTGTGGTGAGGGGAGAGAGATAAAAGCTCATTTAGGAACTACATGAACATGCTGCCTAGGTAGCTGTTTATCAGTAAATATCTCCACTGAGATTAAGAAAAGCAGTAGCTTAATAAATTAAGTACTTCCTGGTATGGTTACTGTACTGGTTACTCCCCAAAAGAATCTTGATTGTGGTGAGGGAACAGAGAAAAAAGCTCATTTAGGACCTGCACTTACGAAGGGGGTAGGCAGCTGTATATCAGGGAGTAAACCTTCTAAGAATAAAAACAGCTGGAGCTTGTTAAGGTAATTACACAGGGGAAAGGATAATGTACTGGGAACTCCTCAGAAGAATCTGATTTGTGGTGAGGGGAGAGAGATAAAAGCTCATTTAGGAACGACATGAACATGCTGCGTAGGTAGCTGTTTATCAGTAAATATCTCCACTGAGATTAAGAAAAGCAGTAGCTTAATAAATTAAGTACTTCCTGGTATGGTTACTGTACTGGTAACTCCCAAAAAGAATCTGGATTGTGGTGAGGGAACAGAGAATAAAGCTCAGTTAGGACCTGCACTTACGAAGGGGGTAGGCAGCTGTATATCAGGGAGTAAAACTTCTGAGAATAAAAACAGCTGGAGCTTGTTAAGGTAATTACACAGGGGAAAGGATAATGTACTGGGAACTCCTCAGAAGAATCTGATTTGTTCTGAGGGCAGAGAGATAAAAGCTCATTTAGGAACGACATGAACATGCTGCGTAGGTAGCTGTTTATCAGTAAATAACTCCACTGAGATTAAGAAAAGCAGTAGCTTAATAAATTAAGTACGTCCTGGTATGGTTACTGTACTGGTAACTCCCCAAAAGAATCTGGATTGTGGTGAGGGAACAGAGAAAATAGCTCATGTAGGACCTGCAATTACGAAGGAGGTAGGCAGCTGTATATCAGGGAGTAAACCTTCTGAGAATAAAAACAGCTGGAGCTTGATAAGGTAATTACACAGGGGAAAGGATGATGTACTGGGTACTCCTCAGAAGAATCTGATTCGTGGTGAGGGCAGAGAGATAAAAGCTCATTTAGGAACGACATGAACATGCTGCGGACGTAGCTGATTATCAGTAAATATCTCCACTGAGATTAAGAAAAGCAGTAGCTTAATAAATTAAGTACTTCCTGGTATGGTTACTGTACTGGTAACTCCCCAAAAGAATCTGGATTGTGGTGAGGGAACAGAGAAAAAAGCTCATTTAGGACCTGCACTTACGAAGGGGGTAGGCAGCTGTATATCAGGGAGGAAACCTTCTGAGAATAAAAACAGCTGGAGCTTGTTAAGGTAATTACACAGGGGAAAGGATAATGTACTGGGAACTCCTCAGAAGAATCCGGTTTGTGGTGAGGGCAGAGAAATAAAAGCTCATTTAGGAACGACATGAACATGCTGCGTAGGTAGCTGTTTATCAGTAAATATCTCCACTGAGATTAAGAAAAGCAGTAGCTTAATAAATTAAGTACTTCCTGGTATGGTTACTGTACTGGTAACTCCCCAAAAGAATCTGGATTGTGGTGAGGGAACAGAGAAAAAAGCTCATTTAGAACCTGCACTTACGAAGGGGGTAGGCAGCTGTATATCAGGGTGTAAACCTTCTGAGAATAAAAACAGCTGGAGCTTGTTAAGGTAATTACACAGGGGAAAGGATAATGTACTGGGAACTCCTCAGAAGAATCTGATTTGTGGTGAGGGCAGAGAGATAAAAGCTCATTTAGGAACGACATGAACATGCTGCGTAGGTAGCCGTTTATCAGTAAATATCTCCACTGAGATTAAGAAAAGCAGTAGCTCAATAAATTAAGTACTTCCTGGTATGGTTACTGTACTGGTAACTCCCCAAAAGAATCTGGATTGTGGTGAGGGAACAGAGAAAAAAGCTCATTTAGGACCTGCACTTACGAAGGGGGTAGGCAGCTGTATATCAGGGAGTAAACCTTCTGAGAATAAAAACAGCTGGAGCTTGTTAAGGTAATTACACAGGGGAAAGGATAATGTACTGGGAACTCCTCAGAAGAATCTGATTTGTGGTGAGGGCAGAGAGATAAAAGCTCATTTAGGAACGACATGAACATGCTGCGTAGGTTGCTGTTTATCACTAAATATCTCCACTGAGATTAAGAAAACCAGTAGCTTAATAAATTAAGTACTTCCTGGTATGGTTACTGTACTGGTAACTCCCCAAAAGAATCTGGATTGTGGTGAGGGAACAGAGAAAAAAGCTCATTTAGGACCTGCACTTACGAAGGGGGTAGGCAGCTGTATATCAGGGAGTAAACCTTCTGAGAATAAAAACAGCTGGAGCTTGTTAAGGTAATTACACAGGGGAAAGGATAATGTACTGGGAAATCCTCAGAAGAATCTGATTTGTGGTGAGGGCAGAGAGATAAAAGCTCATTTAGGACCGACATGAACATGCTGCGTAGGTAGCTGTTTATCAGTAAATATCTCCACTGAGATTAAGAAAAGCAGTAGCTTAATAAATTAAGTACTTCCTGGTATGGTTACTGTACTGGTAACTCCCAAAAAGAATCTGGATTGTGGTGAGGGAACAGAGAAAAAAGCTCATTTAGGACCTGCACTTACGAAGGGGGTAGGCAGCTGTATATCAGGGAGTAAACCTTCTGAGAATAAAAACAGCTGGAGCTTGTTAAGGTAATTACACAGGGGAAAGGATAATGTACTGGGAACTCCTCAGAAGAATCTGATTTGTGGTGAGGGCAGAGAGATAAACGCTCATTTATGAACGACATGAACATGCTGCGTAGGTAGCTGTTTATCAGTAAATATCTCCACTGAGATTAAGAAAAGCAGTAGCTTAATAAATTAAGTACTTCCTGGTATGGTTACTCTACTGGTAACTCCCCAAAAGAATCTGGATTGTGGTGAGGGAACAGAGAAAAAAGCTCATTTAGGACCTGCACTTACGAAGGGGGTAGGCAGCTGTATATCAGGGAGTAAACCTTCTGAGAATAAAAACAGCTGGAGATTGTTAAGGTAATTACACAGGGGAAAGGATAATGTACTGGGAACTCCTCAGAAGAATCTGATTTGTGGTGAGGGCAGAGAGATAAAAGCTCATTTAGGAACGACATGAACATGCTGCGTAGGTAGCTGTTTATCAGTAAATATCTCCACTGAGATTAAGAAAAGCAGTAGCTTAATAAATTAAGTACTTCCTGGTATGGTTACTGTACTGGTAACTCCCCAAAAGAATCTGGATTGTGGTGAGGGAACAGAGAAAAAAGCTCATTTATGACCTGCACTTACGAAGGGGGTAGGCAGCTGTATATCAGGGAGTAAACCTTCTGAGAATAAAAACAGCTGGAGCTTGTTAAGGTAATTACACAGGGGAAAGGATAATGTACTGGGAACTCCTCAGAAGAATCTGATTTGTGGTGAGGGCAGAGAGATAAAAGCTCATTTAGGACCGACATGAACATGCTGCGTAGGGAGCTGTTTATCAGTAAATATCTCCACTGAGATTAAGAAAAGCAGTAGCTTAATAAATTAAGTACTTCCTGGTATGGTTACTGTACTGGTAACTCCCCAAAAGAATCTGGATTTTGGTGAGGGAACAGAGAAAAAAGCTCATTTAGGACCTGCACTTACCAAGGGGGTAGGCAGCTGTATATCAGGGAGTAAACCTTCTGAGAATAAAAACAGCTGGAGCTTGTTAAGGTAATTACACGGGGGAAAGGATAATGTACTGGGAACTCCTCAGAAGAATCTGATTTGTGGTGAGGGCAGAGAGATAAACGCTCATTTAGGAACGACATGATCATGCTGCGTAGGTAGCTGTTTATCAGTAAATATCTCCACTGAGATTAAGAAAAGCAGTAGCTTGATAATTTAAGTACTTCCTGGTATGGTTACTGAACTCGTAACTCCCCAAAAGAATCTGGATTGTGGTGAGGGAACAGAGAAAAAAGCTCATTTAGGACCTGCACTTACGAAGGGGGTAGGCAGCGGTATATCAGGGAGTAAACCTTCTGAGAATAAAAACAGCTGGAGCTTGTTAAGATAATTACACAGGGGAAAGGATAATGTACTGGGAACTCCTCAGAAGAATCTGATTTGTGGTGAGGGCAGAGAGATAAAAGCTCATTTAGGAACGACATGAACATGCTGCGTAGGTAGCTGTTTATCAGTAAATATCTCCACTGAGATTGAGAAAAGCAGTAGCTTAATAAATTAAGTACTTCCTGGTATGGTTACTGTACTGGTAACTCCCCAAAAGAATCTGGATTGTGGTGAGGGAACAGAGAAAAAAGCTCATTTAGGACCTGCACTTACCAAAGAGGTAGGCAGCTGTATATCAGGGAGTAAACCTTCTGAGAATAAAAACAGCTGGAGCTTGTTAAGGTAATTACACAGGGGAAAGGATAATGTACTGGGAACTCCTCAGAAGAATCTGATTTGTGGTGAGGGCAGAGAGATAAAAGCTCATTTAGGAACGACATGAACATGCTGCGTAGGTAGCTGTTTATCAGTAAATATCTCCACTGAGATTAAGAAAAGCAGTAGCTTAATAAATTAAGTACTTCCTGGTATGGTTACTGTACTGGTAACTCCCCAAAAGAATCTGGATTGTGGTGAGGGAACAGAGAAAAAAGCTCATTTAGGACCTGCACTTACGAAGGGGGTAGGCAGCTGTACATCAGGGAGTAAACCTTCTGAGAATAAAAACAGCTGGAGCTTGTTAAGGTAATTACACAGGGGAAAGGATAATGTACTGGGAACTCCTCAGAAGAATCTGATTTGTGGTGAGGGCAGAGAGATAAACGCTCATTTAGGAACGACATGAACATGCTGCGTAGGTAGCTGTTTATCAGTAAATATCTCCACTGAGATTAACAAAAGCAGTAGCTTAATAAATTAAGTACTTCCTGGTATGGTTACTGTACTGGTAATTCCCCAAAAGAATCTGGATTGTGGTGAGGGAACAGAGAAAAAAGCTCATTTAGGACCTGCACTTACGAAGGGGGTAGGCAGCTGTATATCAGGGAGTAAACCTTCTGAGAATAATACAGCTGGAGCTTTTTAAGGTAATTACACAGGGGAAAGGATAATGTACTGGGAACTCCTCAGAAGAATCTGATTTGTGGTGAGGGCAGAGAGATAAAAGCTCATTTAGGAACGACATGAACATGCTGCGTAGGTAGCTGTTTATCAGTTAATATCTCCACTGAGATTAAGAAAAGCAGTAGCTTAATAAATTAAGTACTTCCTGGTATGGTTACTGTACTGGTAACTCCCCAAAAGAATCTAGATTGTGGTGAGGGAAGAGAGAAAAAAGCTCATTTAGGACCTGCACTTACGAAGGGGGTAGGCAGCTGTTTATCAGGGAGTAAACCTTCTGAGATTAAAAACAGCGGGAGCTTGCTAAGGTAATTACACAGGGGAAAGGATAATGTACTGGGAACTCCTCAGAAGAATCTGATTTGTGGTGAGGGAAGAGAGATAAAAGCTCATTTAGGAACGACATGAACATGCTGCGTAGGTAGCTGTTTATCAGTAAATATCTCCAATGAGATTAGGAAAAGCAGTAGCTTAATAAATTAAGTACTTCCTGGTATGGTTACTGTACTGGTAACTCCCCAATAGAATCTGGATTGTGGTGAGGGAACAGAGAAAAAAGCTCATTTAGGACCTTCACTTACGAAGGGGGTAGGCAGCTGTATATCAGGGAGTAAACCTTCTGAGAATAAAAACAGCGGGAGCTTGCTAAGGTAATTACACAGGGGAAAGGATAATGTACTGGGAACTCCTCAGAAGAATCTGATTTGTGGTGAGGGAAGAGAGATAAAAGCTCATTTAGGAAGGACATGAACATGCAGCGTAGGTAGCTGTTTATCAGTAAATATCTCCAATGAGATTAAGAAAAGCAGTAGCTTAATAAATTAAGTACTTTCTGGTATGGTTACTGTACTGGTAACTCCCCAATAGAATCTGGATTGTGGTGAGGGAACAGAGAAAAAAGCTCATTTAGGACCTTCACTTACGAAGGGGTAGGCAGCTGTATATCAGGGAGTAAACCTTCTGAGAATAAAAACAGCTGGAGCTTGTTAAGGTAATTACAGAGGGGAAAGGATAATGTACTGGGAACTCCTCAGAAGAATCTGATTTGTGGTGAGGGCAGAGAGATAATAGCTCATTTAGGAACGACATGAACATGCTACGTAGGTAGCTGTTTATCAGTAAATATCTCCACTGAGATTAAGAAAAGCAGTAGCTTAATAAATTAAGTACTTCCTGGTATGGTTACTGTACTGGTAACTCCCCAAAAGAATCTTGATTGTGGTGAGGGAACAGAGAAAAAAGCTCATTTAGGACCTGCACTTACGAAGGGGGTAGGCAGCTGTATATCAGGGAGTAAACCTTCTGAGAATAAAAACAGCTGGAGCTTGCTAAGGTAATTACACAGGGGAAAGGATAATGTACTGGGAACTCCTCAGAAGAATCTGATTTCTGGTGAGGGAAGAGAGATAAAAGCTCATTTAGGAACGACATGAACATGCTGCGTAGGTAGCTGTTTATCAGTAAATATCTCCAATGAGATGTAGAAAAGCAGTAGCTTAATAAATTAAGTACTTCCTGGTATGGTTACTGTACTGGTAACTCCCCAAAAGAATCTGGATTGTGGTGAGGGAACAGAGAAAAAAGCTCATTTAGGACCTTCACTTACGAAGGGGGTAGGCAGCTGTATATCAGGGAGTAAACCTTCTGAGAATAAAAACAGCTGGAGCTTGTTAAGGTAATTACACAGGGGAAAGGATAATGTACTGGGAACTCCTCAGAAGAATCTGATTTGTGGTGAGGGCAGAGAGATAATAGCTCATTTAGGAACGACATGAACATGCTGCGTAGGTAGCTGTTTATCAGTAAATATCTCCACTGAGATTAAGAAAAGCAGTAGCTTAATAAATTAAGTACTTCCTGGTATGGTTACTGTACTGGTAACTCCCCAAAAGAATCTGGATTGTGGTGAGGGAACAGAGAAAAAAGCTCATTTAAGACCTGCACTTACGAAGGGGGTAGGCAGAGGTATATCAGGGAGTAAACCTTCTGAGAATAAAAACAGATGGAGCTTGTTAAGGTAATTACACAGGGGAAAGGATAATGTACTGGGAACTCCTCAGAAGAATCTGATTTGTGGTGAGGGCAGAGAGATAAAAGCTCATTTAGGAACGACATGAACATGCTGCATAGGTAGCTGTTTATCAGTAAATATCTCCACTGAGATTAAGAAAACCAGTAGCTTAATAAATTAAGTACTTCCTGGTATGGATACTGTACTGGTAACTCCCCAAAAGAATCTGGATTGTGGTGAGGGAACAGAGAAAAAAGCTCATTTAGCACCTGCACTTACGAAGGTTGTAGGCAGCTGTATATCAGGGAGTAAACCTACTGAGAATAAAAACAGCTGGAGCTTGTTAAGGTAATTACACAGGGGAAAGGATAATGTACTGGGAACTCCTCAGAAGAATCTGAATTGTGGTGAGGGCAGAGAGATAAAAGCTCATTTAGGAACGACATGAACATGCTGCATAGGTAGCTGTTTATCAGTAAATATCTCCACTGAGATTAAGAAAAGCAGTAGCTTAATAAATTAAGTACTTCCTGGTATGGATACTGTACTGGTAACTCCCCAAAAGAATCTGGATTGTGGTGAGGGAACAGAGAAAAAAGCTCATTTAGCACCTGCACTTACGAAGGTTGTAGGCAGCTGTATATCAGGGAGTAAACCTACTGAGAATAAACACAG
Organism: Perognathus longimembris pacificus; assembly: GCF_023159225.1. Taxonomy (NCBI): domain Eukaryota; kingdom Metazoa; phylum Chordata; class Mammalia; order Rodentia; family Heteromyidae; genus Perognathus; species Perognathus longimembris. The sequence goes on along the minus strand of NW_025956398.1, from coordinate 34,751 downwards.
CTGGAGCTTGTTAAGGTAATTACACAGGGGAAAGGATAATGTACTGGGAACTCCTCAGAAGAATCTGATTTGTGGTGAGGGCAGAGAGATAAAAGCTCATTTAGGAACGACCTGAACGTGCTGCGTAGGTAGCTGTTTATCAGTAAATATCTCCACTGAGATTAAGAAAAGCAGTAGCTTAATAAATTAAGTACTTCCTGGTATGGTTACTGTACTGGTAACTCCCCAAAAGAATCTGGATTGTGGTGAGGGAACAGAGAAAAAAGCTCATTTAGGACCTGCACTTACGAAGGGGGTAGGCAGCTGTATATCAGGGAGTAAAACTTCTGAGAATAAAAACAGCTGGAGCTTGTTAAGGTAATTACACAGGGGAAAGGATAATGTACTGGGAACTCCTCAGAAGAATCTGATTTGTGGTGAGGGCAGAGAGATAAAAGCTCATTTAGGAACGACATGAACATGCTGCGTAGGTAGCTGTTTATCAGTAAATATCTCCACTGAGATTAAGAAAAGCAGTAGCTTAATAAATTAAGTACTTCCTGGTATGGTTACTGTACTGGTAACTCCCCAAAAGAATCTGGATTGTGGTGAGGGAACAGAGAAAAAAGCTCATTTAGGACCTGCACTTACGAAGGGGGTAGGCAGCTGTATATCAGGGAGTCAACCTTCTGAGAATAAAACAGCTGGAGCTTGTTAAGGTAATTACACAGGGGAAAGGATAATGTACTGGGAACTCCTCAGAAGAATCTGATTTGTGGTGAGGGCAGAGAGATAAAAGCTCATTTAGGAACGACATGAACATGGTGCGTAGGTAGGTGTTTATCAGTAAATATCTCCACTGAGATTAAGAAAAGCAGTAGCTTAATAAATTAAGTAATTCCTGGTATGGTTACTCTACTGGTAACTCCCCAAAAGAATCTAGATTGTGGTGAGGGAACAGAGAAAAAAGCTCATTTAGGACCTGCACTTACGAAGGGGGTAGGCAGCTGTATATCAGGGAGTAAACCTTCTGAGAATAAAAACAGCTGGAGCTTGTTAAGGTAATTACACAGGGGAAAGGATAATGTACTGGGAACTCCTCAGAAGAATCTGATTTGTGGTGAGGGCAGAGAGATAAAAGCTCATTTAGGAACGACATGAACATCCTGCGTAGGTAGCTGTTTATCAGTAAATATCTCCACTGAGATTAAGAAAAGCAGTAGCTTAATAAATTAAGTACTTCCTGGTATGGTTACTGTACTGGTAACTCCCCAAAAGAATCTGGATTGTGGTGAGGGAACAGAGAAAAAAGCTCATTTAGCACCTGCACTTACGAAGGGGGTAGGCAGCTGTATATCAGGGAGTAAACCTTCTGAGAATAAAAACAGCTGGAGCTTGTTAAGGTAATTACACAGGGGAAAGGATAATGTACTGGGAACTCCTCAGAAGAATCTGATTTGTGGTGAGGGCAGAGAGATAAAAGCTCATTTAGGACCGACATGAACATGCTGCGTAGGTAGCTGTTTATCAGTAAATATCTCCACTGAGATTAAGAAAAGCAGTAGCTTAATAAATTAAGTACTTCCTGGTATGGTTACTGTACTGGTAACTCCCCAAAAGAATCTGGATTGTGGTGAGGGAACAGAGAAAAAAGCTCATTTAGGACCTGCACTTACGAAGGGGGTAGGCAGCTGTATATCAGGGAGTAAACCTTCTGAGAATAAAAACAGCTGGAGCTTGTTAAGGTAATTACACAGGGGAAAGGATAATGTACTGGGAACTCCTCAGAAGAATCTGATTTGTGGTGAGGGCAGAGAGATAAACGCTCATTTAGGAACGACATGAACATGCTGCGTAGGTAGCTGTTTATCAGTAAATATCTCCACTGAGATTAAGAAAAGCAGTAGCTTAATAAATTAACTACTTCCTGGTATGGTTACTGTACTGGTAACTCCCCAAAAGAATCTGGATTGTGGTGAGGGAACAGAGAAAAAAGCTCATTTAGGACCTGCACTTACGAAGGGGGTAGGCAGCTGTATATCAGGGAGTAAACCTTCTGAGAATAAAAATAGCTGGAGCTTGTTAAGGTAATTACACAGGGGAAAGGATAATGTACTGGGAACTCCTCAGAAGAATCTGATTTGTGGTGAGGGCAGAGAGATAAAAGCTCATTTAGGACCGACATGAACATGCTGCGTAGGTAGCTGTTTATCAGTAAATATCTCCACTGAGATTAAGAAAAGCAGTAGCTTAATAAATTAAGTACTTCCTGGTCTGGTTACTGTACTGGTAACTCCCCAAAAGAATCTGGATTGTGGTGAGGGAACAGAGAAAAAAGCTCATTTAGGACCTGCACTTACGAAGGGGGTAGGCAGCTATATATCAGGGAGTAAACCTTCTGAGAATAAAAACAGCTGGAGCTTGTTAAGGTAATTACACAGGGGAAAGGATAATGTACTGGGAACTCCTCAGAAGAATCTGATTTGTGGTGAGGGCAGAGAGATAAACGCTCATTTAGGAACGACATGAACATGCTGCGTAGGTAGCTGTTTATCAGTAAATATCTCCACTGAGATTAAGAAAAGCAGTAGCTTAATAAATTAAGTACTTCCTGGTATGGTTACTGTACTGGAAACTCCCCAAAAGAATCTGGATTGTGGTGAGGGAACAGAGAAAAAAGCTCATTTAGGACCTGCACTTAAGAAGGGGGTAGGCAGCTGTATATCAGGGAGTAACCTTCTGAGAATAAAAACAGCTGGAGCTTGTTAAGATAATTACACAGGGGAAAGGACAATGTACTGGGAACTCCTCAGAAGAATCTGATTTGTGGTGAGGGCAGAGAGATAATAGCTCATTTAGGAACGACATGAACATGCTGCGTAGGTAGCTGTTTATCAGTAAATATCTCCACTGAGATTAAGAAAAGCAGTAGCTTAATAAATTAAGTACTTCCTGGTATGGTTACTGTACTGGTAACTCCCCAAAAGAATCTGGATTGTGGTGAGGGAACAGAGAAAAAAGCTCATTTAAGACCTGCACTTACGAAGGGGGTAGGCAGCTGTATATCAGGGAGTAAACCTTCTGAGAATAAAAACAGCTGGAGCTTGTTAAGGTAATTACACATGGGAAAGGATAATGTACTGGGAACTCCTCAGAAGAATCTGATTTGTGGTGAGGGCAGAGAGATAAAAGCTCATTTAGGAACGACATGAACATGCTGCATAGGTAGCTGTTTATCAGTAAATATCTCCACTGAGATTAAGAAAAGCAGTAGCTTAATAAATTAAGTACTTCCTGGTATGGATACTGTACTGGTAACTCCCCAAAAGAATCTGGATTGTGGTGAGGGAACAGAGAAAAAAGCTCATTTAGCACCTGCACTTACGAAGGTTGTAGGCAGCTGTATATCAGGGAGTAAACCTTCTGAGAATAAAAACAGCTGAAGCTTGTTAAGGTAATTACACAGGGGAAAGGATAATGTACTGGGAACTCCTCAGAAGAATCTGATTTGTGGTGACGGCAGAGAGATAAAAGCTCATTTAGGAACGACATGAACATGCTGCGTAGGTAGCTGTTTATCAGTAAATATCTCCACTGAGATTAAGAAAAGCAGTAACTTAATAAATTAAGTACTTCCTGGTATGGTTACTGTACTGGTAACTCCCCAAAAGAATCTGGATTGTGGTGAGGGAACAGAGAAAAAAGCTCATTTAGGACCTGCACTTACGAAGGGGGTAGGCAGCTGTATATCAGGGAGTAAACCTTCTGAGAATAAAATCAGCTGGAGCCTGTTAAGGTAATTACACAGGGGAAAGGATAATGTACTGGGAACTCCTCAGAAGAATCTGATTTGTGGTGAGGGGAGAGAGATAAAAGCTCATTTAGGACTGACATGAACATGCTGCGTAGGTAGCTGTTTATCAGTAAATATCTCCACTGAGATTAAGAAAAGCAGTAGCTTAATAAATTAAGTACTTCCTGGTATGGTTACTGTACTGGTAACTCCCCAAAAGAATCTGGATTGTGGTGAGGGAACAGAGAAAAAAGCTCATTAAAGACCTGCACTTACGAAGGGGGTAGGCAGCTGTATATCTGGGAGTAAACCTTCTGAGAATAAAAACAGCTGGAGCTTGTTAAACTAATTACACAGCGGAAAGGATAATGTACTGGGAACTCCTCAGAAGAATCTGATTTGTGGTGAGGGGAGAGAGATAAAAGCTCATTTAGGAACGACATGAACATGCTGCGTAGGTAGCTGTTTATCAGTAAATATCTCCACTGAGATTAAGAAAAGCAGTAGCTTAATAAATTAAGTACTTCCTGGTATGGTTACTGTACTGGTAACTCCCCAAGAGAATATGGATTGTGGGGAGGGAACAGAGAAAAAAGCTCATTTAGGACCTGCACTTACGAAGGGGGTAGGCAGCTGTATATCAGGGAGTAAACCTTCTGAGAATAAAAATAGCTGGAGCTTGTTAAGGTAATTACACAGGGGAAAGGATAATGTACTGGGATCTCCTCGGAAGAATCTGATTTGTGGTGAGGGCAGAGAGATAAAAGCTCATTTAGGAACGACATGAACATGCTGCGTAGGTAGCTGTTTATCAGTAAATATCTCCACTGAGATTAAGAAAAGCAGTAGCTTAATAAATTAAGTACTTCCTGGTATGGTTACTGTACTGGTAACTCCCCAAAAGAATCTGGATTGTGGTGAGGGAACAGAGAAAAAAGCTCATTTAGGACCTGCACTTACGAAGGGGGCAGGCAGCTGTATATCAGGGAGTAAACCTTCTGAGAATAAAAACAGCTGGAGCTTGTTAAGGTAATTACACAGGGGAAAGGATAATGTACTGGGAACTCCTCAGAAGAATCTGATTTGTGGTGAGGGAGGAGAGATAAAAGCTCATTTAGGAACGATATGAACATGCAGCGTTGGTAGCTGTTTATCAGTAAATATCTCCACTGAGATTAAGAAAAGCAGTAGCTTAATAAGTTAAGTACTTCCTGGTATGATTACTGTACTGGTAACGCCCCAAAAGAATCTGGATTGTGGTGAGGGAACAGAGAATAAAGCTCATTTAGGACCTGCACTTACGAAGGGGGTAGGCAGTTGTATATCATGGAGTAAACCTTCTGAGAATAAAAACAGCTGGAGCTTGTTAAGGTAATTACACAGTTGAAAGGATAATGTACTGGGAACTCCTCAGAAGAATCTGATTCGTGGTGAGGGGAGAGAGATAAAAGCTCATTTAGGAACTACATGAACATGCTGTCTAGGTAGCTGTTTATCAGTAAATATCTCCACTGAGATTGAGAAAAGCAGTAGCTTAATAAATTAAGTACTTCCTGGTATGGTTACTGTACTGGTAACTCCCCAAAAGAATCTGGATTGTGGTGAGAGAACAGAGAAAAAAGCTCATTTAGGACCTGCACTTACGAAGGGGGTAGGCAGCTGTATATCAGGGAGTAAAACTTCTGACAATAAAAAAAGCTGGAGCTTGTTAATGTAATTACACAGGGGAAAGGATAATGTACTGGGCACTCCTCAGAAGAATCTGATTCGTGGTGAGGGCAGAGAGATAAAAGCTCATTTAGTAACGACATGAACATGCTGCGTAGGTAGCTGTTTATCAGTAAATATCTCCACTGAGATTAAGAAAAGCAGTAGCTTAATAAATTAAGTACTTCCTGGTATGGTTACTGTACTGGTAACTCCCCAAAAGAATCTGGATTGTGGTGAGGAAAAGAGAAAAAAGCTCATTTAGGACCTGCACTTACGAAGGGGTTAGGCAGCTGTATATCAGGGAGTAAACCTTCTGAGAATAAAAACAGCTGGAGCTTGTTAAGGTAATCACACAGGGGAAAGGATAATGTACTGGGAACTCCTCAGAAGAATCTGATTTGTGGTGAGGGCAGAGAGATAAAAGCTCATTTAGGAACGACATGAACATGCTGCCTAGGTAGCTGTTTATCAGTAAATATCTCCACTGAGATTAAGAAAAGCAGTAGCTTAATAAATTAAGTACTTCCTGGTATGGTTACTGTACTGGTAACTCCCCAAAAGAATCTGGATTGTGGTGAGGGAACAGAGAAAAAAGCTCATTTAGGACCTGCACTTACGAAGGGGGTAGGCAGCTGTATATCAGGGAGTCAACCTTCTGAGAATAAAAACAGCTGGAGCTTGTTAAGGTAATTACACAGGGGAAAGGATAATGTACTGGGAACTAATAAGAAGAATCTGATTTGTGGTGAGGGGAGAGAGATAAAAGCTCAGTTAGGAACGACATGAACATGCTGCGTAGGTAGCTGTTTATCAGTAAATATCTCCACTGAGATTAAGAAAAGCAGTAGCTTAATAAATTAAGTACTTCCTGGTATGGTTACTGTACTGGTAACTCCCCAAAAGAATCTGGATTGTGGTGAGGGAACAGAGAAAAAAGCTCATTTAGGACCTGCACTTACGAAGGTGGTAGGCAGCTGTATATCAGGGAGTAAACCTTCTGAGAATAAAAACAGCTGGAGCTTGTTAAGGTAATTACACAGGGGAAAGGATAATGTACTGGGAACTCCTCAGAAGAATCTGATTTGTGGTGACGGCAGAGAGATAAAAGCTCATTTACGAACGACATGAACATGCTGTGTAGGTAGCTGTTTATCAGTAAATATCTCCACTGAGATTAAGAAAAGCAGTAGCTTAATAAATTAAGTACTTCCTGGTATGTTTACTGTACTGGTAACTCCCCAAAAGAATCTGGATTGTGGTGAGGGAACAGAGAAAAAAGCTCATTTAGGACCTGCACTTACGCAGGGGGTATGCAGCTGTATATCAGGGAGTAAACCTTCTGAGAATAAAAACAGCTGGAGCTTGTTAAGGTAATTACACAGGGGAAGGGATAATGTACTGGAAACTCCTCAGAAGAATCTGATTTGTGGTGAGGGCAGAGAGATAAAAGCTCATTTAGGAACGACATGATCATGCTGCGTAGGTAGCTTTTTATCAGTAAATATCTCCACTGAGATTAAGAAAAGCAGTAGCTTAATAAATTAAGTACTTCCTGGTATGGTTACTGTACTGGTAACTCCCCAAAAGAATCTGGATTGTGGTGAGGGAACAGAGAAAAAAGCTCATTTAAGACCTGCACTTACGAAGGGGGTAGGCAGCTGTATATCAGGGAGTAAACCTTCTGAGAATAAAAACAGCTGGAGCTTGTTATGGTAATTACACAGGGGAAAGGATAATGTACTGGGATCTCCTCAGAAGAATCTCATTTGTGGTGAGGGCAGAGAGATAAAAGCTCATTTAGGAACGACATGAACATGCTGCGTAGGTAGCTGTTTATCAGTAAATATCTCCACTGAGATTAAGAAAAGCAGTAGCTTAATAAATTAAGTACTTCCTGGTATGGTTACTGTACTGGTAACTCCCCAAAAGAATCTGGATTGTGGTGAGGGAACAGAGAAAAAAGCTCATTTAGGACCTGCACTTACGAAGGGGGTAGTCAGCTGTATATCAGGGAGTAAACCTTCTGAGAATAAAAACAGCTGGAGCTTGTTAAGGTAATTACACAGGGGAAAGGATAATGTACTGGGAACTCCTCAGAAGAATCTGATTTGTGGTGAGGGTAGAGAGATAAAAGCTCATTTAGGAACCACATGAACATGCTGCGTAGGGAGCTGTTTATCAGTAAATATCTCCACTGAGATTAAGAAAAGCGGTAGCTTAATAAATTAAGTACTTCCTGGTATGGTTACTGAACTGGTAACTCCCCAAAAGAATCTGGATTGTGGTGAGGGAACAGAGAAATAAGCTCATTTAGGACCTGCACTTACGAAGGGGGTAGGCAGCTGTATATCAGGGAGTAAACCTTCTGAGAATAAAAACAGCTGGAGCTTGTTAAGGTAATTACACAGGGGAAAGGATAATGTACTGGGAACTCCTCAGAAGAATCTGATTTGTGGTGAGGGCAGAGAGATAAAAGCTCATTTATGAACGACATGAACATACTGCGTAGGTAGCTGTTTATCAGTAAATATCTCCACTGAGATTAAGAAAAGCAGTAGCTTAATAAATTAAGTACTTCCTGGTAAGGTTACTGTACTGGTAACTCCCCAAAAGAATCTGGATTGTGGTGATGGAAAAGAGAAAAAAGCTCATTTAGGACCTGCACTTACGAAGGGGGTAGGCAGCTGTATATCAGCGTGTAAACCTTCTGAGAATAAAAACAGCTGGTGCTTGTTAAGGTAATTACACAGGGGAAAGGATAATGTACTGGGAACTCCTCAGAAGAATCTGATTTGTGGTGAGGGCAGGGAGACAAAAGCTCATTTAGGAACGATATGAACCTGCTGCGTAGGTAGCTGTTTATCAGTAAATATCTCCACTGAGATTAAGAAAAGCAGTAGCTTAATCAATTAAGTTCTTCCTGGTATGGTTACTGTACTGGTAACTCCCCAAAAGAATCTGGATTGTGGTTTGGGAACAGAGAAAAAAGCTCATTTAGGACCTGCACTTACGAAGGGGGTAGGCAGCTGTATATCAGGGAGTAAACCTTCTGAGAATAAAAACAGCTGGAGCTTGTTAAGGTAATTACACAGGGGAAAGGATAATGTACTGGGAACTCCTCAGAAGAATCTGATTTGTGGTGAGGGCAGAGAGATAAAAGCTCATTTAGGAACGACATGAACATTCTGCGTAGGTAGCTGTTTATAAGTAAAAATCTGCACTGAGATTAAGAAAAGCAGTAGCTTAATAAATTAAGTACTTCCTGGTATGGTTACTGTACTGGTAACTCCCCAAAAGAATCTGGATTGTGGTGAGGGAACAGAGAAAAAAGCTCATTTAGGACATGCACTTACGAAGGGGGTAGGCAGCTCTATATCATGGAGTAAACCTTCTGAGAATAAAAACAGCTGGAGCTTGTTAAGGTAATTACACAGGGAAAAGGATAATGTACTGGGAACTCCTCAGAAGAATCTGATTTGTGGTGAGGGCAGAGAGATAAACGCTCATTTAGGAACGACATGAACATGCTGCGTAGGTAGCTGTTTATCAGTAAATATCTCCACTCAGATTAAGAAAAGCAGTAGCTTAATAAATTAAGTACTTCCTGGTATGGTTACTGTACTGGTAACTCCCCAAAAGAATCTGGATTGTGGTGAGGGAACAGAGAAAAAAGCTCATTTAGGACCTGCACTTACGAAGGGGGTAGGCAGCTGTATATCAGGGAGTAAACCTTCTGAGAATAAAAACAGCTGGGGCTTGTTAAGGTAATTACACAGGGGAAAGGATAATGTACTGGGAACTCCTCAGAAGAATCTGATTTGTGGTGAGGGCAGAGAAATAAAAGCTCATTTAGGAACGACATGAACATGCTGCGTAGGTAGCTGTTTATCAGTAAATATCTCCACTGAGATTAAGAAAAGCAGTAGCTTAATAAATTAAGTACTTCCTGGTATGGTTACTGTACTGGTAACTCCCCAAGAGAATCTGGATTGTGGTGAGGGAACAGAGAAAAAAGCTCATTTAGGACCTGCACTTACGATGGGGGTAGGCAGCTGTATATCAGGGAGTAAACCTTCTGAGAATAAAAACAGCTGGAGCTTGTTAAGGTAATTACACAGGGGAAAGGCTAATGTACTGGGAACTCCTCAGAAGAATCTGATTTGTGGTGAGGGCAGAGAGATAAAAGCTCATTTAGGAACGACATGAACATCCTGCGTAGGTAGCTGTTTATCAGTAAATATCTCCACTGAGATGAAGAAAAGCAGTAGCTTAATAAATTAAGTACTTCCTGGTATGGTTACTGTACTGGTAACTCCCCAAAAGAATCTGGATTGTGGTGAGGGAACAGAGAAAAAAGCTCATTTAGGACCTGCACTTACGAAGGGGGTAGGCAGCTGTATATCAGGGAGTAAACCTTCTGAGAATAAAAACAGCTGGAGCTTGTTAAGGTAATTACACAGGGGAAAGGATAATGTACTGGGAACTCCTCAGAAGAATCTGATTTGTGGTGAGGGCAGAGAGATAAAAGCTCATTTAGGAACGACATGAACATGCTGCGTAGGTAGCCGTTTATCAGGAAATATCTCCACTGAGATGAAGAAAAGCAGTAGCTTAATAAATTAAGTACTTCCTGGTATGGTTACTGTACTGGTAACTCCCCAAAAGAATCTGGATTGTGGTGAAGGAACAGAGAAAAAAGCTCATTTAGGACCTGCACTTTCGAAGGGGGTAGGCAGCTGTATATCAGGGAGTAAACCTTCTGAGAATAAAAACAGCTGGAGCTTGTTAAGGTAATTACACAGGGGAAAGGACAATGTACTGCGAACTCCTCAGAAGAATCTGATTTGTGGTGAGGGCAGAGAGATAAAAGCTCATTTAGGAACGACATGAACATGCTGCGTAGGTAGCTGTTTATCAGTAAATATCTCCACTGAGATTAAGAAAAGCAGTAGCTTAATAAATTAAGTACTTCCTGGTATGGTTACTGTACTGGTAACTCCCCAAAAGAATCTGGATTGTGGGGAGGGAACAGAGAAAAAAGCTCATTTAGAACATGCACTTACGAAGGGGGTAGGCAGCTGTATATCAGGGAGTAAACCTTCTGAGAATAAAAACAGCTGGAGCTTGTTAAGGTAATTACACAGGGGAAAGGATAATGAACTGGGAACTCCTCAGTAGAATCTGATTTATGGTGAGGGCAGAGAGATAAAAGCTCATTTAGGAACGACATGAACATGCTGCGTAGGTAGCAGTTTATCAGTAAATATCTCCACTGAGATTAAGAAACGCAGTAGCTTAATAAATTAAGTACTTCCTGGTATGGTTACTGTACTGGTAACTCCCCAAAAGAATCTGGATTGGGGGAGGGAACAGAGAAAAAAGCTCATTTAGGACCTGCACTTACGAAGGGGGTAGGCAGCAGTATATCAGGGAGTAAACCTTCTGAGAATAAAAACAGCTGGAGCTTGTTAAGGTAATTACACAGGGGAAAGGATAATGTACTGGGAACTCCTCAGAAGAATCTGATTTGTGGTGAGGGCAGAGAGATAAAAGCTCATTTAGGAACGACATGAACATGCTGCGTAGGTAGCTGTTTATCAGTAAATATCTCCCCTGAGATTAAGAAAAGCAGTAGCTTAATAAATTAAGTACTTCCTGGTATGGTTACTGTACTGGTAACTCCCCAAAAGAATCTGGATTGTGGTGAGGGAACAGAGAAAAAAGCTAATTTAGGACCTGCACTTACGAAGGGGGTAGGCAGCTGTATATCAGGGAGTAAACCTTCTGAGAATAAAAACAGCTGGAGCTTGTTAAGGTAATTACACAGGGGAAAGGATAATGTACTGGGAACTCCTCAGAAGAATCTGATTTGTGGTGAGGGCAGAGAGATAAAAGCTCATTTAAGAACGACATGAACATGCTGCGTAGGTAGCTGTTTATCAGTAAATATCTCCACTGAGATTAAGAAAAGCAGTAGCTTACTAAATTAAGTACTTCCTGGTATGGTTACTGTACTGGTAACTCCCCAAAAAAATCTGGATTGTGGTGAGGGAACAGAGAAAAAAGCTCATTTAGGACCTGCACTTACTTAGGGGGTAGGCAGCTGTATATCAGGGAGTAAACCTTCTGAGAATAAAAACAGCTGGAGCTTGTTAAGGTAATTACACAGGAGAACGGATAATGTACTGGGAACTCCTCAGAAGAATATGATTTGTGGTGAGGGAAGAGAGATAAAAGCTCATTTATGAATGACATGAACATGCTGCGTAGGTAGCTGTTTATCAGTAAATATCTCCACTGAGATTAAGAAAAGCAGTAGCTTAATAAATTAAGTACTTCCTGGTATGGTTACTGTACTGGTAACTCCCCAAAAGAATCTGGATTGTGGTGAGGGAACAGAGAAAAAAGCTCATTTAGAACCTGCACTTACCAAGGGGGTAGGCAGCTGTATATCAGGGAGTAAAGCTTCTGAGAATAAAAACAGCTGGAGCTTGTTAAGGTAATTACACAGGGGAAAGGATAATGTACTGGGAACTCCTCAGAAGAATCTGATTTGTGGTGAGGGCAGAGAGATAAAAGCTCATTTAGGAACGACATGAACATGCTGCGTAGGTAGCTGTTTATCAGTAAATATCTCCACTGAGATTAAGAAAAGCAGTAGCTTAATAAATTAAGTACTTCCTGGTATGGTTACTGTACTGGTAACTCCCCAAAAGAATCTGGAATGTGGTGAGGGAACAGAGAAAAAAGCTCATTTAGGACCTGCACTTACAAAGGGGGTAGGCAGCTGTATATCAGGGAGTAAACCTTATGAGAATAAAAACAGCTGGAGCTTGTTAAGGTAATTACACAGGGGAAAGGATAATGTACTGGGAACTCCTCAGAACCATCTGATTTGTGGTGAGGGCAGAGAGATAAAAGCTCATTTAGGAACGACATGAACATGCTGCGTAGGTAGCTGTTTATCAGTAAATATCTCCACTGAGATTAAGAAAAGCAGTAGCTTAATAAATTAAGTACTTCCTGGTATGTTTACTGTACTGGTAACTCCCCAAAAGAATCTGGATTGTGGTGAGGGAACAGAGAAAAAAGCTCATTTAGGACCTGCACTTACGAAGGGGGTAGGCAGCTGTATATCAGGGAGTAAACCTTCTGAGAATAAAAACAGCTGGAGCTTGTTAAGGTAATTACACAGGGGAAAGGATAATGTACTGGGAACTCCTCAGAAGAATCTGATTTGTGGTGAGGGAAGAGAGATAAAAGCTCATTTAGGAACGACATGGACATGCTGCGTAGGTAGCTGTTTATCAGTACATATCTCCACTGAGATGAAGAAAAGCAGTAGCTTAATAAATTAAGTACTTCCTGGTATTGTTACTGTACTGGTAACTCCCCAAAAGAATCTGGATTGTGGTGAGGGAACAGAGAAAAAAGCTCATTTAGGACCTGCACTTACGAAGGGGGTAGGCAGCTGTATAGCAGGGAGTAAACCTTCTGAGAATAAAAACAGCTGGAGCTTGTTAAGATAATTACACAGGGGAAAGGATAATGTACTGGGAACTCCTCAGAAGAATCTGATTTGTGGTGAGGGCAGAGAGATAAAAGCTCATTTAGGAACGACATGAACATGCTGCGTAGGTAGCTGTTTATCAGTAAATATCTCCACTGAGATTAAGAAAAGCAGTAGCTTAATAAATTAAGTACTTCCTGGTATGGTTACTGTACTGGTAACTCCCCAAAAGAATCTGGATTGTGGTGAGGGAACAGAGAAAAAAGCTCATTTAGGACCTGCACTTACGAAGGGGGTAGGCAGCTGTATATCAGGGAGTAAACCTTCTGAGAATAAAAACAGCTGGGGCTTCTTAAGGTAATTACACAGGGGAAAGGATAATGTACTGGGAACTCCTCAGAAGAATCTGATTTGTGGTGAGGGCAGAGAGATAAAAGATCATTTAGGAACGACATGAACATGCTGCGTAGGTAGCTGTTTATCAGTAAATATCTCCACTGAGATTAAGAAAAGCAGTAGCTTAATAAATTAAGTACTTCCTGGTATGGTTACTGTACTGGTAACTCCCCAAGAGAATCTGGATTGTGGTGAGGGAACAGAGAAAAAAGCTCATTTAGGACCTGCCCTTACGATGGGGGTAGGCAGCTGTATATCAGGGAGTAAACCTTATGAGAATAAAAACAGCTGGAGCTTGTTAAGGTAATTACACAGGGGAAAGGCTAATGTACTGGGAACTCCTCAGAAGAATCTGATTTGTGGTGAGGGCAGAGAGATAAAAGCTCATTTAGGAACGACATGAACATGCTGCGTAGGTAGCTGTTTATCAGTAAATATCTCCACTGAGCTGAAGAAAAGCAGTAGGTTAATAAATTAAGTACTTCCTGGTATGGTTACTGTACTGGTAACTCCCCAAAAGAATCTGGATTGTGGTGAGGGAACAGAGAAAAAAGCTCATTTAGGACCTGCACTTACAAAGGGGATAGGCAGCTGTATATCAGGGAGTAAACCTTCTGAGAATAAAAACAGCTGGAGCTTGTTAAGGTAATTACACAGGGGAAAGGATAATGTACTGGGAACTCCTCAGAAGAATCTGATTTGTGGTGAGGGCAGAGAGATAAAAGCTCATTTAGGAACGACATGAACATGCTGCGTAGGTAGCCGTTTATCAGGAAATATCTCCACTGAGATGAAGAAAAGCAGTAGCTTAATAAATTAAGTACTTCCTGGTATGGTTAATGTACTGGTAACTCCCCAAAAGAATCTGTATTGTGGTGAAGGAACAGAGAAAAAAGCTCATTTAGGACCTGCACTTTCGAAGGGGTTAGGCAGCTGTATATCAGGGAGTAAACCTTCTGAGAATAAAAACAGCTGGAGCTTGTTAAGGTAATTACACAGGGGAAAGGATAATGTACTGCGAACTCCTCAGAAGAATCTGATTTGTGGTGAGGGCAGAGAGATAAAAGCTCATTTAGGAACGACATGAACATGCTGCGTAGGTAGCTGTTTATCAGTAAATATCTCCACTGAGATTAAGAAAAGCAGTAGCTTAATGAATTAAGTACTTCCTGGTATGGTTACTGTACTGGTAACTCCCCAAAAGAATCTGGATTGTGGGGAGGGAACAGAGAAAAAAGCTCATTTAGGACCTGCACTTACGAAGGGGGTAGGCAGCAGTATATCAGGGAGTAAACCTTCTGAGAATAAAAACAGCTGGAGCTTGTTAAGGTAATTACACAGGGGAACGGATAATGTACTGGGAACTCCTCAGTAGAATCTGATTTGTGGTGAGGGCAGAGATATAAGAGCTCATTTAGGAACGACATGAACATGCTGCGTAGGTAGCAGTTTATCAGTAAATATCTCCACTGAGATTAAGAAACGCAATAGCTTAATAAATTAAGTACTTCCTGGTAAGGTTACTGTACAGGTAACTCCCCAAAAGAATCTGGATTGTGGTGAGGGATTAGAGAAAAAAGCTCATTTAGGACCTGCACTTACGAAGGGGGTAGGCAGCTGTATATCAGGGAGTAAACCTTCTGAGAATAAAAACAGCTGGAGCTTGTTAAGGTAATTACACAGGGGAACGGATAATGTACTGGGAACTCCTCGGAAGAATCTGATTTGTGGTGAGGGCAGAGAGATAAAAGCTCATTTAGGAAGGACATGAACATGCTGCGTAGGTAGCTGTTAATCAGTAAATATCTCCACTGAGATTAAGAAAAGCAGTAGCTTAATAAATTAAGTACTTCCTGGTATGGTTACTGTACTGGTAACTCCCCAAAAGAATCTGGATTGTGGTGAGGGAACAGAGAAAAAAGCTCATTTAAGACCTGCCCTCACAAAGGGGGTAGGCAGCTGTATATCACGGAGTAAACCTTCTGAGAATAAAAACAGCTGGAGTTGTTAAGGTAATTACACAGGGGAAAGGATAATATACTGGGAACTCTCCAGAAGAATCTGATTTGTGGTGAGGGCAGAGAGATAAAAGCTCATTTAGGAACGACATGAACATGCTGCGTAGGTAGCTGTTTATCAGTAAATATCTCCACTGAGATTAAGAAAAGCAGTAGCTTAATAAATTAAGTACTTCCTGGTAAGGTTATTGTACTGGTAACTCCCCAAAAGAATCTGGATTGTGGTGAGGTAACAGAGAAAAAAGCTCATTTAGGACCTGCACTTACGAAGGGGGTAGGCAGCTGTATATCAGGGAGTAAACCTTCTGAGAATAAAAACAGCTGGAGCTTGTTAAGGTAATTACACAGGGGAAAGGATAATGTACTGGGAACTCCTCAGAAGAATCTGATTTGTGGTGAGGGCAGAGAGATAAAAGCTCATTTAAGAACGACATGAACATGCTGCGTAGGTAGCTGTTTATCAGTAAATATCTCCACTGAGATTAAGAAAAGCAGTAGCTTACTAAATTAAGTACTTCCTGGTATGGTTACTGTACTGGTAACTCCCCAAAAGAATCTGGATTGTGGTGAGGGAACAGAGAAAAAAGCTCATTTAGGACCTGCACTTACTTAGGGGGTAGGCAGCTGTATATCAGGGAGTAAACCTTCTGAGAATAAAAACAGCTGGAGCTTGTTAAGGTAATTACACAGGAGAACGGATAATGTACTGGGAACTCCTCAGAAGAATATGATTTGTGGTGAGGGAAGAGAGATAAAAGCTCATTTATGAATGACATGAACATGCTGCGTAGGTAGCTGTTTATCAGTAAATATCTCCACTGAGATTAAGAAAAGCAGTAGCTTAATAAATTAAGTACTTCCTGGTATGGTTACTGTACTGGTAACTCCCCAAAAGAATCTGGATTGTGGTGAGGGAACAGAGAAAAAAGCTCATTTAGAACCTGCACTTACCAAGGGGGTAGGCAGCTGTATATCAGGGAGTAAAGCTTCTGAGAATAAAAACAGCTGGAGCTTGTTAAGGTAATTACACAGGGGAAAGGATAATGTACTGGGAACTCCTCAGAAGAATCTGATTTGTGGTGAGGGCAGAGAGATAAAAGCTCATTTAGGAACGACATGAACATGCTGCGTAGGTAGCTGTTTATCAGTAAATATCTCCACTGAGATTAAGAAAAGCAGTAGCTTAATAAATTAAGTACTTCCTGGTATGGTTACTGTACTGGTAACTCCCCAAAAGAATCTGGAATGTGGTGAGGGAACAGAGAAAAAAGCTCATTTAGGACCTGCACTTACAAAGGGGGTAGGCAGCTGTATATCAGGGAGTAAACCTTATGAGAATAAAAACAGCTGGAGCTTGTTAAGGTAATTACACAGGGGAAAGGATAATGTACTGGGAACTCCTCAGAACCATCTGATTTGTGGTGAGGGCAGAGAGATAAAAGCTCATTTAGGAACGACATGAACATGCTGCGTAGGTAGCTGTTTATCAGTAAATATCTCCACTGAGATTAAGAAAAGCAGTAGCTTAATAAATTAAGTACTTCCTGGTATGTTTACTGTACTGGTAACTCCCCAAAAGAATCTGGATTGTGGTGAGGGAACAGAGAAAAAAGCTCATTTAGGACCTGCACTTACGAAGGGGGTAGGCAGCTGTATATCAGGGAGTAAACCTTCTGAGAATAAAAACAGCTGGAGCTTGTTAAGGTAATTACACAGGGGAAAGGATAATGTACTGGGAACTCCTCAGAAGAATCTGATTTGTGGTGAGGGAAGAGAGATAAAAGCTCATTTAGGAACGACATGGACATGCTGCGTAGGTAGCTGTTTATCAGTACATATCTCCACTGAGATGAAGAAAAGCAGTAGCTTAATAAATTAAGTACTTCCTGGTATTGTTACTGTACTGGTAACTCCCCAAAAGAATCTGGATTGTGGTGAGGGAACAGAGAAAAAAGCTCATTTAGGACCTGCACTTACGAAGGGGGTAGGCAGCTGTATAGCAGGGAGTAAACCTTCTGAGAATAAAAACAGCTGGAGCTTGTTAAGATAATTACACAGGGGAAAGGATAATGTACTGGGAACTCCTCAGAAGAATCTGATTTGTGGTGAGGGCAGAGAGATAAAAGCTCATTTAGGAACGACATGAACATGCTGCGTAGGTAGCTGTTTATCAGTAAATATCTCCACTGAGATTAAGAAAAGCAGTAGCTTAATAAATTAAGTACTTCCTGGTATGGTTACTGTACTGGTAACTCCCCAAAAGAATCTGGATTGTGGTGAGGGAACAGAGAAAAAAGCTCATTTAGGACCTGCACTTACGAAGGGGGTAGGCAGCTGTATATCAGGGAGTAAACCTTCTGAGAATAAAAACAGCTGGGGCTTCTTAAGGTAATTACACAGGGGAAAGGATAATGTACTGGGAACTCCTCAGAAGAATCTGATTTGTGGTGAGGGCAGAGAGATAAAAGATCATTTAGGAACGACATGAACATGCTGCGTAGATAGCTGTTTATCAGTAAATATCTCCACTGAGATTAAGAAAAGCAGTAGCTTAATAAATTAAGTACTTCCTGGTATGGTTACTGTACTGGTAACTCCCCAAGAGAATCTGGATTGTGGTGAGGGAACAGAGAAAAAAGCTCATTTAGGACCTGCCCTTACGATGGGGGTAGGCAGCTGTATATCAGGGAGTAAACCTTATGAGAATAAAAACAGCTGGAGCTTGTTAAGGTAATTACACAGGGGAAAGGCTAATGTACTGGGAACTCCTCAGAAGAATCTGATTTGTGGTGAGGGCAGAGAGATAAAAGCTCATTTAGGAACGACATGAACATGCTGCGTAGGTAGCTGTTTATCAGTAAATATCTCCACTGAGCTGAAGAAAAGCAGTAGGTTAATAAATTAAGTACTTCCTGGTATGGTTACTGTACTGGTAACTCCCCAAAAGAATCTGGATTGTGGTGAGGGAACAGAGAAAAAAGCTCATTTAGGACCTGCACTTACAAAGGGGATAGGCAGCTGTATATCAGGGAGTAAACCTTCTGAGAATAAAAACAGCTGGAGCTTGTTAAGGTAATTACACAGGGGAAAGGATAATGTACTGGGAACTCCTCAGAAGAATCTGATTTGTGGTGAGGGCAGAGAGATAAAAGCTCATTTAGGAACGACATGAACATGCTGCGTAGGTAGCCGTTTATCAGGAAATATCTCCACTGAGATGAAGAAAAGCAGTAGCTTAATAAATTAAGTACTTCCTGGTATGGTTAATGTACTGGTAACTCCCCAAAAGAATCTGTATTGTGGTGAAGGAACAGAGAAAAAAGCTCATTTAGGACCTGCACTTTCGAAGGGGTTAGGCAGCTGTATATCAGGGAGTAAACCTTCTGAGAATAAAAACAGCTGGAGCTTGTTAAGGTAATTACACAGGGGAAAGGATAATGTACTGCGAACTCCTCAGAAGAATCTGATTTGTGGTGAGGGCAGAGAGATAAAAGCTCATTTAGGAACGACATGAACATGCTGCGTAGGTAGCTGTTTATCAGTAAATATCTCCACTGAGATTAAGAAAAGCAGTAGCTTAATGAATTAAGTACTTCCTGGTATGGTTACTGTACTGGTAACTCCCCAAAAGAATCTGGATTGTGGGGAGGGAACAGAGAAAAAAGCTCATTTAGGACCTGCACTTACGAAGGGGGTAGGCAGCAGTATATCAGGGAGTAAACCTTCTGAGAATAAAAACAGCTGGAGCTTGTTAAGGTAATTACACAGGGGAACGGATAATGTACTGGGAACTCCTCAGTAGAATCTGATTTGTGGTGAGGGCAGAGATATAAGAGCTCATTTAGGAACGACATGAACATGCTGCGTAGGTAGCAGTTTATCAGTAAATATCTCCACTGAGATTAAGAAACGCAATAGCTTAATAAATTAAGTACTTCCTGGTAAGGTTACTGTACAGGTAACTCCCCAAAAGAATCTGGATTGTGGTGAGGGATTAGAGAAAAAAGCTCATTTAGGACCTGCACTTACGAAGGGGGTAGGCAGCTGTATATCAGGGAGTAAACCTTCTGAGAATAAAAACAGCTGGAGCTTGTTAAGGTAATTACACAGGGGAACGGATAATGTACTGGGAACTCCTCGGAAGAATCTGATTTGTGGTGAGGGCAGAGAGATAAAAGCTCATTTAGGAAGGACATGAACATGCTGCGTAGGTAGCTGTTAATCAGTAAATATCTCCACTGAGATTAAGAAAAGCAGTAGCTTAATAAATTAAGTACTTCCTGGTATGGTTACTGTACTGGTAACTCCCCAAAAGAATCTGGATTGTGGTGAGGGAACAGAGAAAAAAGCTCATTTAAGACCTGCCCTCACAAAGGGGGTAGGCAGCTGTATATCACGGAGTAAACCTTCTGAGAATAAAAACAGCTGGAGTTGTTAAGGTAATTACACAGGGGAAAGGATAATATACTGGGAACTCTCCAGAAGAATCTGATTTGTGGTGAGGGCAGAGAGATAAAAGCTCATTTAGGAACGACATGAACATGCTGCGTAGGTAGCTGTTTATCAGTAAATATCTCCACTGAGATTAAGAAAAGCAGTAGCTTAATAAATTAAGTACTTCCTGGTAAGGTTATTGTACTGGTAACTCCCCAAAAGAATCTGGATTGTGGTGAGGTAACAGAGAAAAAAGCTCATTTAGGACCTGCACTTACGAAGGGGGTAGGCAGCTGTATATCAGGGAGTAAACCTTCTGAGAATAAAAACAGCTGGAGCTTGTTAAGGTAATTACACAGGGGAAAGGATAATGTACTGGGAACTCCTCAGAAGAATCTGATTTGTGGTGAGGGCAGAGAGATAAAAGCTCATTTAGGAACGACATGAACATGCTGCGTAGGTAGCTGTTTATCAGTAAATATCTCCACTGAGATTAAGAAAAGCAGTAGCTTAATAAATTAAGTAATTCCTGGTATGTTTACTGTACTGGTAACTCCCCAAAAGAATCTGGATTGTGGTGAGGGAACAGAGAAAAAAGCTCATTCAGGACCTGCACTTACGAAGGGGGTAGGCAGCTGTATATCAGGGAGTAAACCTTCTGAGAATAAAAACAGCTGGAGCTTGTTAAGGTAATTACACAGGGGAAAGGATAATGTACTGGGAACTCCTCAGAAGAATCTGATTTGTGGTGAGGGCAGAGAGATAAAAGCTCATTTAGGAACGACATGAACATGCTGCGTAGGTAGCTGTTTATCAGTAAATATCACCACTGAGATTAAGAAAAGCAGTAGCTTAATAAATTAAGTACTTCCTGGTATGTTTACTGTACTGGTAACTCCCCAAAAGAATCTGGATTGTGGTGAGGGAACAGAGAAAAAAGCTCATTTAGGACCTGCACTTACGAAGGGGGTAGGCAGCTGTATATCAGGGAGTAAACCTTCTGAGAATAAAAACAGCTGGAGCTTGTTAAGGTAATTACACAGGGGAAAGGATAATGTACTGGGAACTCCTCAGAAGAATCTGATTTGTGGTGAGGGCAGAGAGATAAAAGCTCATTTAGGAACGACATGAACATGCTGCGTAGGTAGCTGTTTATCAGTAAATATCTCCACTGAGATTAAGAAAAGCAGTAGCTTAATAAATTAAGTACTTCCTGGTATGGTTACTGTACTGGTAACTCCCCAAAAGAATCTGGATTGTGGTGAGGGAACAGAGAAAAAAGCTCATTTAGGACCTGCCCTCACAAAGGGGGTAGGCAGCTGTATATCAGGGAGTAAACCTTCTGAGAATAAAAACAGCTGGAGTTGTTAAGGTAATTACACAGGGGAAAGGATAATATACTGGGAACTCTCCAGAAGAATCTGATTTGTGGTGAGGGCAGAGAGATAAAAGCTCATTTAGGAACGACATGAACATGCTGCGTAGGTAGCTGTTTATCAGTAAATATCTCCACTGAGATTAAGAAAAGCAGTAGCTTAATAAATTAAGTACTTCCTGGTATGGTTACTGTACTGGTAACTCCCCAAAAGAATCTGGATTGTGGTGAGGGAACAGAGAAAAAAGCTCATTTAGGACCTGCACTTACAAAGGGGGTAGGCAGCTGTATATCAGGGAGTAAACCTTATGAGAATAAAAACAGCTGGAGCTTGTTAAGGTAATTACACAGGGGAAAGGATAATGTACTGGGAACTCCTCAGAAGAATCTGATTTGTGGTGAGGGCAGAGAGATAAAAGCTCATTTAGGAACGACATGAACATGCTGCGTAGGTAGCTTTTTATCAGTAAATATCTCCACTGAGATTAAGAAAAGCAGTAGCTTAATAAATTAAGTACTTCCTGGTATGGTTACTGTACTGGTAACTCCCCAAAAGAATCTGGATTGTGGTGAGGGAACAGAGAAAAAAGCTCATTTAGGACCTGCACTTACGAAGGGGGTATGCAGCTGTATATCACTGAGTAAACCTTCTGAGAATAAAAGCAGCTGGAGCTTGTTAAGGTAATTACACAGGGGAAAGGATAATGTACTGGGAACTCCTCAGAAGAATCTGATTTGTGGTGAGGGCAGAGAGATAAAAGCTCATTTAGGAACGACATGAACATGCTGCGTAGGTAGCTGTTTATCAGTAAATATCTCCACTGAGATTAAGAAAAGCAGTAGCTTAATAAATTAAGTACTTCCTGGTATGCTTACTGTACTGGTAACTCCCCAAAAGAATCTGGATTGTGGTGAGGGAACGGAGAAAAAAGCTCATTTAGCACCTGCACTTACGAAGTGGGTAGGCAGCTGTATATCAGGGAGTAAACCTTCTGAGAATAAAAACAGCTGGAGCTTGTTAAGGTAATTACACAGGGGAACGGATAATGTACTGGGAACTCCTCGGAAGAATCTGATTTGTGGTGAGGGCAGAGAGATAAAAGCTCATTTAGGAAGGACATGAACATGCTGCGTAGGTAGCTGTTAATCAGTAAATATCTCCACTGAGATTAAGAAAAGCAGTAGCTTAATAAATTAAGTACTTCCTGGTATGGTTACTGTACTGGTAACTCCCCAAAAGAATCTGGATTGTGGTGAGGGAACAGAGAAAAAAGCTCATTTAAGACCTGCCCTCACAAAGGGGTAGGCAGCTGTATATCACGGAGTAAACCTTCTGAGAATAAAAACAGCTGGAGTTGTTAAGGTAATTACACAGGGGAAAGGATAATATACTGGGAACTCTCCAGAAGAATCTGATTTGTGGTGAGGGCAGAGAGATAAAAGCTCATTTAGGAACGACATGAACATGCTGCGTAGGTAGCTGTTTATCAGTAAATATCTCCACTGAGATTAAGAAAAGCAGTAGCTTAATAAATTAAGTACTTCCTGGTAAGGTTATTGTACTGGTAACTCCCCAAAAGAATCTGGATTGTGGTGAGGTAACAGAGAAAAAAGCTCATTTAGGACCTGCACTTACGAAGGGGGTAGGCAGCTGTATATCAGGGAGTAAACCTTCTGAGAATAAAAACAGCTGGAGCTTGTTAAGGTAATTACACAGGGGAAAGGATAATGTACTGGGAACTCCTCAGAAGAATCTGATTTGTGGTGAGGGCAGAGAGATAAAAGCTCATTTAGGAACGACATGAACATGCTGCGTAGGTAGCTGTTTATCAGTAAATATCTCCACTGAGATTAAGAAAAGCAGTAGCTTAATAAATTAAGTAATTCCTGGTATGTTTACTGTACTGGTAACTCCCCAATAGAATCTGGATTGTGGTGAGGGAACAGAGAAAAAAGCTCATTCAGGACCTGCACTTACGAAGGGGGTAGGCAGCTGTATATCAGGGAGTAAACCTTCTGAGAATAAAAACAGCTGGAGCTTGTTAAGGTAATTACACAGGGGAAAGGATAATGTACTGGGAACTCCTCAGAAGAATCTGATTTGTGGTGAGGGCAGAGAGATAAAAGCTCGTTTAGGAACGACATGAACATGCTGCGTAGGTAGCTGTTTATCAGTAAATATCTCCACTGAGATTAAGAAAAGCAGTAGCTTAATAAATTAAGTACTTCCTGGTATGTTTACTGTACTGGTAACTCCCCAAAAGAATCTGGATTGTGGTGAGGGAACAGAGAAAAAAGCTCATTTAGGACCTGCACTTACGAAGGGGGTAGGCAGCTGTATATCAGGGAGAAAACCTTCTGAGAATAAAAACAGCTGGAGCTTGTTAAGGTAATTACACAGGGGAAAGGATAATGTACTGGGAACTCCTCAGAAGAATCTGATTTGTGGTGAGGGCAGAGAGATAAAAGCTCATTTAGGAACGACATGAACATGCTGCGTAGGTAGCTGTTTATCAGTAAATATCTCCACTGAGATTAAGAAAAGCAGTAGCTTAATAAATTAAGTACTTCCTGGTATGGTTACTGTACTGGTAACTCCCCAAAAGAATCTGGATTGTGGTGAGGGAACAGAGAAAAAAGCTCATTTAGGACCTGCCCTCACAAAGGGGGTAGGCAGCTGTATATCAGGGAGTAAACCTTCTGAGAATAAAAACAGCTGGAGTTGTTAAGGTAATTACACAGGGGAAAGGATAATATACTGGGAACTCTCCAGAAGAATCTGATTTGTGGTGAGGGCAGAGAGATAAAAGCTCATTTAGGAACGACATGAAAATGCTGCGTAGGTAGCTGTTTATCAGTAAATATCTCCACTGAGATTAAGAAAAGCAGTAGCTTAATAAATTAAGTACTTCCTGGTATGGTTACTGTACTGGTAACTCCCCAAAAGAATCTGGATTGTGGTGAGGGAACAGAGAAAAAAGCTCATTTAGGACCTGCACTTACAAAGGGGGTAGGCAGCTGTATATCAGGGAGTAAACCTTATGAGAATAAAAACAGCTGGAGCTTGTTAAGGTAATTACACAGGGGAAAGGATAATGTACTGGGAACTCCTCAGAAGAATCTGATTTGTGGTGAGGGCAGAGAGATAAAAGCTCATTTAGGAACGACATGAACATGCTGCGTAGGTAGCTGTTTATCAGTAAATATCTCCACTGAGATTAAGAAAAGCAGTAGCTTAATAAATTAATACTTCCTGGTATGGTTACTGTACTGGTAACTCCCCAAAAGAATCTGGATTGTGGTGAGGGAACAGAGAAAAAAGCTCATTTAGGACCTGCACTTACGAAGGGGGTAGGCAGCTGTATAGCAGGGAGTAAACCTTCTGAGAATAAAAACAGCTGGAGCTTGTTAAGGTAATTACACAGGGGAAAGGATAATGTACTGGGAACTCCTCAGAAGAATCTGATTTGTGGTGAGGGCAGAGAGATAAAAGCTCATTTAGGAACGACATGAACATGCTGCGTAGGTAGCTGTTTATCAGTAAATATCTCCACTGAGATGAAGAAAAGCAGTAGCTTAATAAATTAAGTACTTCCTGGTATGGTTACTGTACTGGTAACTCCCCAAAAGAATCTGGATTGTGGTGAGGGAACAGAGAAAAAAGCTCATTTAGGACCTGCACTTACGAAGGAGGTAGGCAGCTGTATATCAGGGAGTAAACCTTTTGAGAATAAAAACAGCTGGAGCTTGTTAAGGTAATTACACAGGGGAAAGGATAATGTACTGGGAACTCCTCAGAAGAATCTGATTTGTGGTGAGGGCAGAGAGATAAAAGCTCATTTAGGAACGACATGAACATGCTGCGTAGGTAGCTGTTTATCAGTAAATATCTCCACTGAGATTAAGAAAAGCAGTAGCTTAATAAATTAAGTACTTCCTGGTATGGTTACTGTACTGGTAACTCCCCAAAAGAATCTGGATTGTGGTGAGGGAACAGAGAAAAATGCTCATTTAGGACCTGCACTTACGAAGGGGGTATGCAGCTGTATATCAGGGAGTAAACCTTCTGAGAATAAAAGCAGCTGGAGCTTGTTAAGGTAATTACACAGGGGAAAGGATAATGTACTGGGAACTCCTCAGAAGAATCTGATTTGTGGTGAGGGCAGAGAGATAAAAGCTCATTTAGGAACGACATGAACATGCTGCGTAGGTAGCTGTTTATCAGTAAATATCTCCACTGAGATTAAGAAAAGCAGTAGCTTAATAAATTAAGTACTTCCTGGTATGGTTACTGTACTGGTAACTCCCCAAAACAATCTGGATTGTGGTGAGGGAACGGAGAAAAAAGCTCATTTAGCACCTGCACTTACGAAGTGGGTAGGCAGCTGTATATCAGGGAGTAAACCTTCTGAGAATAAAAACAGCTGGAGCTTGTTAAGGTAATTACACAGGGGAAAGGATAATGTACTGGGAACTCCTCAGAAGAATCTGATTTGTGGTGAGGGCAGAGAGATAAAAGCTCATTTAGGAACGACATGAACATGCTGCGTAGGTAGCTGTTTATCAGTAAATATCTCCAATGAGATTAAGAAAAGCAGTAGCTTAATAAATTAAGTACTTCCTGGTATGGTTACTGTACTGGTAACTCCCCAAAAGAATCTGGATTGTGGTGAGGGAACAGAGAAAAAAGCTCATTTAGGACCTGCACTTACAAAGGGGGTAGGCAGCTGTATATCAGGGAGTAAACCTTCTGAGAATAAAAACAGCTGGAGCTTGTTAAGGTAATTACACAGGGGAAAGGATAATGTACTGGGAACTCCTCAGGAGAATCTGATTTGTGGTGAGGGCAGAGAGATAAAAGCTCTTTTAGGAACGACATGAACATGCTGCGTAGGTAGCTGTTTATCAGTAAATATCTCCACTGAGATTAAGAAAAGCAGTAGCTTAATAAATTAAGTACTTCCTGGTATGGTTACTGTACTGGTAACTCCCCAAAAGAATCTGGATTGTGGTGAGGGAACAGAGAAAAAAGCTCATTTAGGACCTGCACTTACGAAGGGGGTAGGCAGCTGTATATCAGGGAGTAAACCTTCTGAGAATAAAAACAGCTGGAGCTTGTTAAGGTAATTACACAGGGGAAAGGATAATGTACTGGGAACTCCTCAGAAGAATCTGATTTGTGGTGAGGGCAGAGAGATAAAAGCTCATTTAGGAACGACATGAACATGCTGCGTAGGTAGCTGTTTATCAGTAAATATCTCCACTGAGATTAAGAAAAGCAGTAGCTTAATAAATTAAGTACTTCCTGGTATGGTTACTGTACTGGTAACTCCCCAAAAGAATCTGGATTGTGGTGAGGGAACAGAGAAAAAAGCTCATTTAGGACCTGCCCTCACAAAGGGGGTAGGCAGCTGTATATCAGGGAGTAAACATTCTGAGAATAAAAACAGCTGGAGTTGTTAAGGTAATTACACAGGGGAAAGGATAATATACTGGGAACTCTCCAGAAGAATCTGATTTGTGGTGAGGGCAGAGAGATAAAAGCTCATTTAGGAACGACATGAACATGCTGCGTAGGTAGCTGTTTATCAGTAAATATCTCCACTGAGATTAAGAAAAGCAGTAGCTTAATAAATTAAGTACTTCCTGGTATGGTTACTGTACTGGTAACTCCCCAAAAGAATCTGGATTGTGGTGAGGGAACAGAGAAAAAAGCTCATTTAGGACCTGCACTTACAAAGGGGGTAGGCAGCTGTATATCAGGGAGTAAACCTTCTGAGAATAAAAACAGCTGGAGCTTGTTAAGGTAATTACACAGGGGAAAGGATAATGTACTGGGAACTCCTCAGAAGAATCTGATTTGTGGTGAGGGCAGAGAGATAAAAGCTCATTTAGGAACGATATGAACATTGTGCGTAGGTAGCTGTTTATCAGTAAATATCTCCACTGAGATTAAGAAAAGCAGTAGCTTAATAAATTAAGTACTTCCTGGTATGGTTACTGTACTGGTAACTCCCCAAAAGAATCTGGATTGTGGTGAGGGAACAGAGAAAAAAGCTCATTTAGGACCTGCACTTACGAAGGGGGTAGGCAGCTGTATATCAGGGAGTAAACCTTCTGAGAATAAAAACAGCTGGAGCTTGTTAAGGTAATTACACAGGGGAAAGGATAATGTACTGGGAACTCCTCAGGAGAATCTGATTTGTGGTGAGGGCAGAGAGATAAAAGCTCATTTAGGAACGACATGAACATGCTGCGTAGGTAGCTGTTTATCAGTAAATATCTCCACTGAGATTAAGAAAAGCAGTAGCTTAATAAATTAAGTACTTCCTGGTATGGTTACTGTACTGGTAACTCCCAAAAGAATCTGGATTGTGGTGAGGGAACAGAGAAAAAAGCTCATTTAGGACCTGCACTTACGAAGGGGGTAGGCAGCTGTATATCAGGGAGTAAACCTTCTGAGAATAAAAACAGCTGGAGCTTGTTAAGGTAATTACACAGGGGAAAGGATAATGTACTGGGAACTCCTCAGAAGAATCTGATTTGTGGTGAGGGCAGAGAGATAAAAGCTCATTTAGGAACGACATGAACATGCTGCGTAGGTAGCTGTTTATCAGTAAATATCTCCACTGAGATTAAGAAAAGCAGTAGCTTAATAAATTAAGTACTTCCTGGTATGGTTACTGTACTGGTAACTCCCCAAAAGAATCTGGATTGTGGTGAGGGAACAGAGAAAAAAGCTCATTTAGGACCTGCACTTACGAAGGGGGTATGCAGCTGTATATCAGGGAGTAAACCTTCTGAGAATAAAAGCAGCTGGAGCTTGTTAAGGTAATTACACAGGGGAAAGGATAATGTACTGGGAACTCCTCAGAAGAATCTGATTTGTGGTGAGGGCAGAGAGATAAAAGCTCATTTAGGAACGACATGAAAATGCTGCGTAGGTAGCTGTTTATCAGTAAATATCTCCACTGAGATTAAGAAAAGCAGTAGCTTAATAAATTAAGTACTTCCTGGTATGGTTACTGTACTGGTAACTCCCCAAAAGAATCTGGATTGTGGTGAGGGAACAGAGAAAAAAGCTCATTTAGGACCTGCACTTACAAAGGGGGTAGGCAGCTGTATATCAGGGAGTAAACCTTATGAGAATAAAAACAGCTGGAGCTTGTTAAGGTAATTACACAGGGGAAAGGATAATGTACTGGGAACTCCTCAGAAGAATCTGATTTGTGGTGAGGGCAGAGAGATAAAAGCTCATTTAGGAACGACATGAACATGCTGCGTAGGTAGCTGTTTATCAGTAAATATCTCCACTGAGATTAAGAAAAGCAGTAGCTTAATAAATTAATACTTCCTGGTATGGTTACTGTACTGGTAACTCCCCAAAAGAATCTGGATTGTGGTGAGGGAACAGAGAAAAAAGCTCATTTAGGACCTGCACTTACGAAGGGGGTAGGCAGCTGTATAGCAGGGAGTAAACCTTCTGAGAATAAAAACAGCTGGAGCTTGTTAAGGTAATTACACAGGGGAAAGGATAATGTACTGGGAACTCCTCAGAAGAATCTGATTTGTGGTGAGGGCAGAGAGATAAAAGCTCATTTAGGAACGACATGAACATGCTGCGTAGGTAGCTGTTTATCAGTAAATATCTCCACTGAGATGAAGAAAAGCAGTAGCTTAATAAATTAAGTACTTCCTGGTATGGTTACTGTACTGGTAACTCCCCAAAAGAATCTGGATTGTGGTGAGGGAACAGAGAAAAAAGCTCATTTAGGACCTGCACTTACGAAGGAGGTAGGCAGCTGTATATCAGGGAGTAAACCTTCTGAGAATAAAAACAGCTGGAGCTTGTTAAGGTAATTACACAGGGGAAAGGATAATGTACTGGGAACTCCTCAGAAGAATCTGATTTGTGGTGAGGGCAGAGAGATAAAAGCTCATTTAGGAACGACATGAACATGCTGCGTAGGTAGCTGTTTATCAGTAAATATCTCCACTGAGATTAAGAAAAGCAGTAGCTTAATAAATTAAGTACTTCCTGGTATGGTTACTGTACTGGTAACTCCCCAAAAGAATCTGGATTGTGGTGAGGGAACAGAGAAAAAAGCTCATTTAGGACCTGCACTTACGAAGGGGGTATGCAGCTGTATATCAGGAGTAAACCTTCTGAGAATAAAAGCAGCTGGAGCTTGTTAAGGTAATTACACAGGGGAAGGATAATGTACTGGGAACTCCTCAGAAGAATCTGATTTGTGGTGAGGGCAGAGAGATAAAAGCTCATTTAGGAACGACATGAACATGCTGCGTAGGTAGCTGTTTATCAGTAAATATCTCCACTGAGATTAAGAAAAGCAGTAGCTTAATAAATTAAGTACTTCCTGGTATGGTTACTGTACTGGTAACTCCCCAAAACAATCTGGATTGTGGTGAGGGAACGGAGAAAAAAGCTCATTTAGCACCTGCACTTACGAAGTGGGTAGGCAGCTGTATATCAGGGAGTAAACCTTCTGAGAATAAAAACAGCTGGAGCTTGTTAAGGTAATTACACAGGGGAAAGGATAATGTACTGGGAACTCCTCAGAAGAATCTGATTTGTGGTGAGGGCAGAGAGATAAAAGCTCATTTAGGAACGACATGAACATGCTGCGTAGGTAGCTGTTTATCAGTAAATATCTCCAATGAGATAAGAAAAGCAGTAGCTTAATAAATTAAGTACTTCCTGGTATGGTTACTGTACTGGTAACTCCCCAAAAGAATCTGGATTGTGGTGAGGGAACAGAGAAAAAAGCTCATTTAGGACCTGCACTTACAAAGGGGGTAGGCAGCTGTATATCAGGGAGTAAACCTTCTGAGAATAAAAACAGCTGGAGCTTGTTAAGGTAATTACACAGGGGAAAGGATAATGTACTGGGAACTCCTCAGGAGAATCTGATTTGTGGTGAGGGCAGAGAGATAAAAGCTCTTTTAGGAACGACATGAACATGCTGCGTAGGTAGCTGTTTATCAGTAAATATCTCCACTGAGATTAAGAAAAGCAGTAGCTTAATAAATTAAGTACTTCCTGGTATGGTTACTGTACTGGTAACTCCCCAAAAGAATCTGGATTGTGGTGAGGGAACAGAGAAAAAAGCTCATTTAGGACCTGCACTTACGAAGGGGGTAGGCAGCTGTATATCAGGGAGTAAACCTTCTGAGAATAAAAACAGCTGGAGCTTGTTAAGGTAATTACACAGGGGAAAGGATAATGTACTGGGAACTCCTCAGAAGAATCTGATTTGTGGTGAGGGCAGAGAGATAAAAGCTCATTTAGGAACGACATGAACATGCTGCGTAGGTAGCTGTTTATCAGTAAATATCTCCACTGAGATTAAGAAAAGCAGTAGCTTAATAAATTAAGTACTTCCTGGTATGGTTACTGTACTGGTAACTCCCCAAAAGAATCTGGATTGTGGTGAGGGAACAGAGAAAAAAGCTCATTTAGGACCTGCCCTCACAAAGGGGGTAGGCAGCTGTATATCAGGGAGTAAACATTCTGAGAATAAAACAGCTGGAGTTGTTAAGGTAATTACACAGGGGAAAGGATAATATACTGGGAACTCTCCAGAAGAATCTGATTTGTGGTGAGGGCAGAGAGATAAAAGCTCATTTAGGAACGACATGAACATGCTGCGTAGGTAGCTGTTTATCAGTAAATATCTCCACTGAGATTAAGAAAAGCAGTAGCTTAATAAATAAGTACTTCCTGGTATGGTTACTGTACTGGTAACTCCCCAAAAGAATCTGGATTGTGGTGAGGGAACAGAGAAAAAAGCTCATTTAGGACCTGCACTTACAAAGGGGGTAGGCAGCTGTATATCAGGGAGTAAACCTTCTGAGAATAAAAACAGCTGGAGCTTGTTAAGGTAATTACACAGGGGAAAGGATAATGTACTGGGAACTCCTCAGAAGAATCTGATTTGTGGTGAGGGCAGAGAGATAAAAGCTCATTTAGAACGATATGAACATTGTGCGTAGGTAGCTGTTTATCAGTAAATATCTCCACTGAGATTAAGAAAAGCAGTAGCTTAATAAATTAAGTACTTCCTGGTATGGTTACTGTACTGGTAACTCCCCAAAAGAATCTGGATTGTGGTGAGGGAACAGAGAAAAAAGCTCATTTAGGACTGCACTTACGAAGGGGGTAGGCAGCTGTATATCAGGGAGTAAACCTTCTGAGAATAAAAACAGCTGGAGCTTGTTAAGGTAATTACACAGGGGAAAGGATAATGTACTGGGAACTCCTCAGGAGAATCTGATTTGTGGTGAGGGCAGAGAGATAAAAGCTCATTTAGGAACGACATGAACATGCTGCGTAGGTAGCTGTTTATCAGTAAATATCTCCACTGAGATTAAGAAAAGCAGTAGCTTAATAAATTAAGTACTTCCTGGTATGGTTACTGTACTGGTAACTCCCCAAAAGAATCTGGATTGTGGTGAGGGAACAGAAAAAAGCTCATTTAGGACCTGCACTTACGAAGGGGGTAGGCAGCTGTATATCAGGGAGTAAACCTTCTGAGAATAAAAACAGCTGGAGCTTGTTAAGGTAATTACACAGGGGAAAGGATAATGTACTGGGAACTCCTCAGAAGAATCTGATTTGTGGTGAGGGCAGAGAGATAAAAGCTCATTTAGGAACGACATGAACATGCTGCGTAGGTAGCTGTTTATCAGTAAATATCTCCACTGAGATTAAGAAAAGCAGTAGCTTAATAAATTAAGTACTTCCTGGTATGGTTACTGTACTGGTAACTCCCCAAAAGAATCTGGATTGTGGTGAGGGAACAGAGAAAAAAGCTCATTTAGGACCTGCACTTACGAAGGGGGTATGCAGCTGTATATCAGGGAGTAAACCTTCTGAGAATAAAAGCAGCTGGAGCTTGTTAAGGTAATTACACAGGGGAAAGGATAATGTACTGGGAACTCCTCAGAAGAATCTGATTTGTGGTGAGGGCAGAGAGATAAAAGCTCATTTAGGAACGACATGAACATGCTGCGTAGGTAGCTGTTTATCAGTAAATATCTCCAATGAGATTAAGAAAAGCAGTAGCTTAATAAATTAAGTACTTCCTGGTATGGTTACTGTACTGGTAACTCCCCAAAAGAATCTGGATTGTGGTGAGGGAACAGAGAAAAAAGCTCATTTAGGACCTGCACTTACAAAGGGGGTAGGCAGCTGTATATCAGGGAGTAAACCTTCTGAGAATAAAAACGCTGGAGCTTGTTAAGGTAATTACACAGGGGAAAGGATAATGTACTGGGAACTCCTCAGGAGAATCTGATTTGTGGTGAGGGCAGAGAGATAAAAGCTCTTTTAGGAACGACATGAACATGCTGCGTAGGTAGCTGTTTATCAGTAAATATCTCCACTGAGATTAAGAAAAGCAGTAGCTTAATAAATTAAGTACTTCCTGGTATGGTTACTGTACTGGTAACTCCCCAAAAGAATCTGGATTGTGGTGAGGGAACAGAGAAAAAAGCTCATTTAGGACCTGCACTTACGAAGGGTGTAGGCAGCTGTATATCAGGGAGTAAACCTTCTGAGAATAAAAACAGCTGGAGCTTGTTAAGGTAATTACACAGGGGAAAGGATAATGTACTGGGAACTCCTCAGAAGAATCTGATTT
The DNA here is from genome assembly GCF_023159225.1 of Perognathus longimembris pacificus. NCBI lineage: Eukaryota > Metazoa > Chordata > Mammalia > Rodentia > Heteromyidae > Perognathus > Perognathus longimembris. The sequence goes on along the minus strand of NW_025956398.1, from coordinate 1,873 downwards.
GTGGTGAGGGCAGAGAGATAAAAGCTCATTTAGGAACGACATGAACATGCTGCGTAGGTAGCTGTTTATCAGTAAATATCTCCACTGAGATTAAGAAAAGCAGTAGCTTAATAAATTAAGTACTTCCTGGTATGGTTACTGTACTGGTAACTCCCCAAAAGAATCTGGATTGTGGTGAGGGAACAGAGAAAAAAGCTCATTTAGGACCTGCCCTCACAAAGGGGGTAGGCAGCTGTATATCAGGGAGTAAACATTCTGAGAATAAAAACAGCTGGAGTTGTTAAGGTAATTACACAGGGGAAAGGATAATATACTGGGAACTCTCCAGAAGAATCTGATTTGTGGTGAGGGCAGAGAGATAAAAGCTCATTTAGGAACGACATGAACATGCTGCGTAGGTAGCTGTTTATCAGTAAATATCTCCACTGAGATTAAGAAAAGCAGTAGCTTAATAATTAAGTACTTCCTGGTATGGTTACTGTACTGGTAACTCCCCAAAAGAATCTGGATTGTGGTGAGGGAACAGAGAAAAAAGCTCATTTAGGACCTGCACTTACAAAGGGGGTAGGCAGCTGTATATCAGGGAGTAAACCTTCTGAGAATAAAAACAGCTGGAGCTTGTTAAGGTAATTACACAGGGGAAAGGATAATGTACTGGGAACTCCTCAGAAGAATCTGATTTGTGGTGAGGGCAGAGAGATAAAGCTCATTTAGGAACGACATGAACATGCTGCGTAGGTAGCCGTTTATCAGGAAATATCTCCACTGAGATGAAGAAAAGCAGTAGCTTAATAAATTAAGTACTTCCTGGTATGGTTACTGTACTGGTAACTCCCCAAAAGAATCTGGATTGTGGTGAGGGAACAGAGAAAAAAGCTCATTTAGGACCTGCACTTACGAAGGGGGTAGGCAGCTGTATATCAGGGAGTAAACCTTCTGAGAATAAAAACAGCTGGAGCTTGTTAAGGTAATTACACAGGGAAAGGCTAATGTACTGGGAACTCCTCAGAAGAATCTGATTTGTGGTGAGGGCAGAGAGATAAAAGCTCATTTAGGAACGACATGAACATGCTGCGTAGGTAGCTGTTTATCAGTAAATATCTCCACTGAGATTAAGAAAAGCAGTAGCTTAATAAATTAAGTACTTCCTGGTATGGTTACTGTACTGGTAACTCCCCAAAAGAATCTGGATTGTGGTGAGGGAACAGAGAAAAAAGCTCATTTAGGACCTGCACTTACGAAGGGGGTATGCAGCTGTATATCAGGGAGTAAACCTTCTGAGAATAAAAGCAGCTGGAGCTTGTTAAGGTAATTACACAGGGGAAAGGATAATGTACTGGGAACTCCTCAGAAGAATCTGATTTGTGGTGAGGGCAGAGAGATAAAAGCTCATTTAGGAACGACATGAACATGCTGCGTAGGTAGCTGTTTATCAGTAAATATCTCCACTGAGATTAAGAAAAGCAGTAGCTTAATAAATTAAGTACTTCCTGGTATGGTTCCTGTACTGGTAACTCCCCAAAAGAATCTGGATTGTGCTGAGGGAACAGAGAAAAAAGCTCATTTAGCACCTGCACTTACGAAGTGGGTAGGCAGCTGTATATCAGGGAGTAAACCTTCTGAGAATAAAAACAGCTGGAGCTTGTTAAGGTAATTACACAGGGGAAAGGATAATGTACTGGGAACTCCTCAGAAGAATCTGATTTGTGGTGAGGGCAGAGAGATAAAAGCTCATTTAAGAACGACATGAACATGCTGCGTAGGTAGCTGTTTATCAGTAAATATCTCCACTGAGATTAAGAAAAGCAGTAGCTTAATAAATTAAGTACTTCATGGTATGGTTACTTTACTGGTAACTCCCCAAAAGAATCTG